>NW_026727612.1:0-57170 GCF_029784015.1 Lycium ferocissimum
TAGTTTTGAGGTTATAGAAATATTATAACTTAATAATTCTAACTTTGAAAAGCACAATTCCAACCAATTCTAAAAATTGAAAAGTAAATCTAGAGAAATAAAATCTACATTTTAGTATTGAGGTTATAGAAATACTATAACTTAACAATTCTAACTTTGAAAAGCACAATCTCAACCAATTCTAATTTGGAATGATCAATAACAATTCTAATAACTTATGGAATTCTAACAAAAAGCACAATCCAACAAAAAAAAAAAAAACTAGTCAAATAATTAAAGTATAGATTTTTGCACATATTCAACATCAATAATATTACAAAGAATGATAACTAAGCTAAAACAAATACATTGAGAAAGACCATGAAATATAGCACAATCTCAAGCCAAAAAAAAAAAAAAAAAAAGACAACTAAACTAGTCAAATAAAGTTTACATTTTTTTCACAAATTCAACATTAATAACATTGCAAATGATGTTTAACAAAGCTAAATAGATTAGCATTAGGCCTAAAATCTACAAATAAAACTAAAATTGAAAGAATTTTAAAAGCCCTAATTTAAGAGAAACTAACCTCAATTAATTAACTTCAAACCGGGATGCGGGGTTGGTGGGGACGGGCTACGCGGCGGCGGCACTTTGGGTGGCGGGGAATGGGCGGCGGGGCTGGAGGGGGGGAGGGGGGCGGCGGGTAGCTAGGGTTTGAGGGGAATGGGAGTTTAATTGGGAAGAGGAGAAGAAATGGGTATGAAAACCCGTCTGGAATGTTTTGAAAGAAAAATCGACGGACAAAATCGACCCTGTCCGTCGGTTTTCCCCGCACGTTTGACCAGATTTGACCCAAAAATTAAAAAAAAAAAAATTAGGAAACCGACCCTGTCCGTCGGTTTCCTAAAAAAAAAATTGTTTATTATTTTTTTTAAAAACAAATTGAATTGCATATTATTTAAAATATTTTTAAAAATAAAACCGACGTCGTCCGTCGATTTTATATTAATTATTATTATTTTTTTAATAAAACCGACGTGGGACGTCGATTTTTTTTTTTTTGCGGATATATATTTTCAAAATTCTGCCAAAAAAACCGACGTCGTCCGTCGGTTTTCTAATTAAAATAATTAAAAAAATTAGAAATGTAAAAAACCGACGCAGGGAGTCGGTTTTTTAAACCGACGCAGGGAGTCAATTTTTACTGCGTCGGTTTTTTATCCGTCGATTTTTGAGTTTTTTAGTAGTGTTAGTTGAAGATATTTCCATTGTATTCATTAGATATAAATCACTGTAATGTACAACAATTCATTCATTCATCAATATACAACATTACGTGTCTTCTTCAATCTCTCTACTCTCTCTTCTACTCTATCCTATTTCTATTTCTATCAAGCTGTACTTCTCGAGTTCTAACTCCTGAATCAGCATTCGAACCTCAAATTCTCCGTTGAATTCCTGCATTTGTGTAACAGCTATACCATCTGTTTGATGGCTTTCAGTATGCAGTTATTGACCATCAAAACTTTCACTTTTTAAAGAGGTACCACAGCTAGAATTTGATTTTGCTACTGAAGATAGCAATGTCAGGATGTTGATTTTCCTAAGGGCAGTTTAGTCAAATTTTCTATTTTTTTCTAGGAATTAGTATTTTCTTACTTGCCAAAAAAAAAAAAAAAAATTCTTAAAAGGTGTGCAAATGGCTAATCTTTTTGAACCGGAGGAACTCCTAATTTTCAATGCGAAACATAAATTTATGTGAAAAATTTACTAAAATTACAATAGATTGTAGATATGAACTCATAAGTATAAAAGATATAATGAGTTCAATGCTAATAATAATCTTAAAATTAAATCCAAAGAGTTTAAATCCTGGATCCACATGTACTAATTAATTTTTTTTTCCGGTGTTCGTGTGTTCCACAGTAGCATGTATATGTTGTGTGTATGTGTTCCACATTAGCATGTGTGTCACGACTTGTTCTTTTTTCAATCACAACTTGTTCTTTTTGCAATCACGACTTGTTCTTTTCCAATCACGACCTGACATTCTATTTTCTTTTTCCAATCACGACTTGACTTTAATTCAGATGTTATGATTCATTTATTGTAAATTTTACTGATACGGTTATTAGACAATTACCTTCTTCTAACTTTTACCATCTCATAAACAAAGAACATGGCAATGAGGAATAGATGTATATGGGCCTGTTATGCTTTGCAAAAAGTTTAAAATCCTGTAGGGTGTTTTTAGTTTTAACAAATTTTTGTTTCCAAGGGAGAAAACCCCAAAGCATCTTAATAACGGTCCCTTACTTTCCTTTGTGTTGTTAGATTAAATATAATATTTGTTTTGATTGTTACATGAATTTTATTGTATCGTACCATTAAATTTATCGTTATTATGTAATGACGAAATGTCTCATTTTATGTAACGATCGATTTGTTGTGATCACATCATTACCTTTTTTTTCTCATTTTTGTCTTTGCTTATTATCTAATAATCATATTTTATTCTTTACCCTGCCTTTTTATAATAGCGTTATCCCGTACCCTATTTTTGTTGTAGGTTTATCTTTCAAATTGATGATGTGTGGCATTATGCAACAACAGAAAACAATACAATCAATCCAAGAAACATATTCGAGGTCGTGCAATGATATCATAGACTTTTAAATTAGATAGGTCCAGTCATCAGATGATATTTTCCATTTTTCTATGGAATAATATTTTTCATCTTTCAGTAGTTCTTTTAGAACTTGCGGCTTATATTTCAAAGATCTAACTTGAAAGTGATGCCAATACATATAAATAGTCTTTAGAATTCATGACTTATTTTTATGATCTAAGATCCCGTTTGGCTTAACTGATTTTAAGTAGCTGATAAGTGTTAAGTGCTGATAAGTACTTTTAAATGCTAAAACTAATTTAATAAATACGCAGTTATGTGTTTGAATAAAAGTGCTGAAACTGATAATAATCAGCTGAAGTGTTTGACAGAAAAGTGTTGTAAGCATACTTTTTCGTTACAATGACCTTAATGTCACGACCCGCCTAAACATGTGATCGGTGCCCTACCTGTGCACCCGAACGTACTTACAAATCAAATCATCGAGTACCGCACGGTCGGATTTAACAGACATTATTCACCGATAGTCGAAAGGATATCATACAAATGCGGTCTGAGCGGGCACCCGTGTCAAACATCACATCGTAATCAAAGTTGGCGGAATGTACATCCCGTACACACTCATGCAAACAGATGGGCCACATCGGCCATAGTAGCATACGGGGCCGCTTAAGGACGCAAATCGAAATCATATACAGACAAACCGAAACCACACACAACCAGACTGGACCCACGACCCACAAACATGACTACAGGCCTCTACAAACAGAACAGACATACGAACATATGACGGGACAGGGCCCCGCCGTACCCAAACAGTAGCAAATATACAGAATATCCAAAGCAGAGCATATATACCAAATGTGGGCTCCGGATCGAGGGGAGCACTCCAAAGTAGCAGAATAGGTAGCCTAAACCGGGGAATCACCCAACCGAGCGCCTGTACCTGCGCGGCATGAAACGCAGCCCCCACAGAAAGGAGGGTCAGTACGGAAAAGTACTGAGTATGTAAAGCAGAAGGTACAGTAATCCGAACCATAACTGGAGTGAGAAGATACAGAATAAATACAGAAATAACAGAACCAAACCTGTACGGAATGCAAATGTGCAGAATGCAAATAAAAATCATGCATAGGCTCTTAGAACGTGGTCACCCCCTGACGCTGGTGCCACAACACATCATACTCCGGAAGCTTTCAAATCTCCGTACATCTCCGAACAAATCACAATATCACACACATCATCAAATATAACAAAGGCCATATCACATCATAACTCCAAACGGTAACCGGCCCTATGGCGAGGTCACGGAAACCGTAACACATCATACTGCCGAATATATCACAGTGCGCACGATCACAAACCGGCCCGGGTACCGGCGAACGAAACCATAATAATCGGCACGAACAGAGTAGTGTAAATCATATGCATCTTAAAAGTAAACCCAGAAGTCGAAACATAATTTCATATACAAATACATTGGTGTAAGAAAGCTCAAAGCGAGTATCGAACAAATCGGAAATTAGTATACAAAGGTTGCGGATTTTTAGTTATCAATTTTTCGAAAAACATATCGTAAGTTATTCTCGGAAAAAACATAGTAGCGCTCATAGCGACGAGCGTTCAAATAACATAATAAGACATTCGAACGGACCTTAGGATCATAAGCAAACAATTCCTTTTCGGATCGTACGGAAATGAGTCAGACAAACCAATTAAAGGAAGTCTCGGGACTTGCGGGCCCACCTCGGTCAAGCCGGGGCGGCAGACATAATTTACAAACATTAGGCTCCATAAGATTATCCGGGAAAGTTTCGGAGCCATTTGGATTCATTTACGAAAGATACAAAGGTTTATACGTTCTTATATCCAAAGGTAAGCATTTTGATTCAATTGCACTGAATGAATAGTAACCAAAAGCAAACTCGGATTTCTAGGAGCAGAATTAGTCCCGAGGTCCCATTTTCGACCTAGTAGGTCTAAGACATGCCATATGAAGAATAGGTAAGCTTTACATACCTTACGGACGTCTCACGCTTGCTTAATCTCCAATCCCGTTTCGTCAAAAATCTGCAAATGGTCATCTTTACCAATTACTATTCATGCAAGTTGACATTTCAATCTTTGGTTTTTATTTGGCTACCGAAATTTCGGCAGCACTTCCCCTATAAATACAACACCCCCGAGATTCAACTCGGCTCAAGACAACCAACAACAACCCAACAACAACATCAATAACATTAACAATCACAACATAATACAACTAGTCAACTTTCCAACATAAGGCAATAGTTTCCATTCCGACTTCACACTTATCATCCAATATCAACGTTTTCATACTTATCTACTAATTCAAAACCATTCAAATACAATCCGAACACATTTCTCATTATTCGACACAATATACCGAATTTCCATCAAACCATAATCCATCCAAAACTTCCAATTTTTCAACATAAATTTCCTAACATATTTTCGTTTTCCAATTCCATCATCCATAATCATAATTCACATCTAAAATCTTACTTTCATAATTATATAAACTATATAAAAATCATATGAATTTCTCATGACAACATACAACCAACTTCAAGCTAACTTAATTCATTAAACCTTCCTTTACATCACAAAGGCAACAACAACATAATTAACGTACTAAATAAATTTAATTCATCTTCCCCCCACCAAGGCAACATTACACGGCCACACATACTTGCACACACTACACGGCCTCATGCACACACAACACAATTTCCATAATTCTCATTCCATTCCAACCATAACCACAAGTAGATTACAATACAAAATTCAATTCATCATAGCCATGCAACACATATATATACACGGCCATACACACCTTTCACACACACCATGCACACACACACATACATCATAATCCCATAATCTTCATGCCACTCTAACCACCCACAACATGTGAACCTATTCCATAACATAAAACATAGAATTCTTACCTTTTTCTTCAAACTTCCACTTGCCAACACAAGCACTTTCTTACCAAAAATTCTATACCATGTTGAAGAGTAGCTTGAACTTAGTAGGAATTCAACAAGAGATGAATTTTTAAACCAAGGATTTTAGGCTCAAGAATTTTTTCTTTTTCTTCTTTTTTTTTCTTTGGAGCCGATTGCTCCTCCTCTTTTTCTTCTTGATTTCTTTTGTTTTTTTTCTTGAAGTTTCTTGAACCTTACCCTCTTAATATAATTAATCACATGGATTAATCATATGGGTTGGGCCAAGCCACCCTATGGCCGGCCACCCCTTCTCTTTGGGCTTGATTTTTTTTTTTTTTTTTTGGCCCAACAATTGGCTAAGTCTCATAATTTCATGAAACAAATTTTCCAAAATTCCGATTTTGCCCTTAACCTTCCTCGATAATTCCGCACTAATGTTTCCATAGCCGACATATTCATACTAATAAGTTCCAAATATGGCCTTATTTCTTACAAGCAAAAATTATTCCAAACTTTCCAATGTGCAAAAACGCCGGATATAACACTTAATGTCCTTCAAGTTATTTACAGTAATAAGAACGTAATTTATAAAAGATTTTAACTTTCATATTATTTCAAATATGAAATAATTTATGTCTCACTTTATTTTTGATACAAAATTGATTAGATAAAATTATTTTTATACATAAATTATCTTATCATAAGCTAAAACATAATCATAAGCTATAATGTAACAATTAATACGACACACATGCAAGCTCACGACAAAAACACATCTTATTTATCACTACTGCAAATTATACATTAATATTACAAAGAATACAGTGCAACACAAGCATAAGTAAAAGATACATATATGACATTAATATATCAAGAAGGAGCCAAAAAAAAAAAAGATGAGAGGTTCACGAAAAATTGCAAAATACACCAGGATGAATCTTCATAGAACAATATGCAAAAGAAGAGATAAATTTATTACCCCAAATAATGCTAACGAGGATCTATAGAACTCATGTTAACGTTTAAGGTGTCGAGAAAATTTTAAGTTTGGAGAATTTGCAGAAGTGATGCTACCGGGTTAGGGGTTTTGATTTAGGAAAAGGCATTTAAAGGATTAGATAAGAATATTAAGGATAAATTAGTAAAAGGGTTGGTCAAACCAAAAGTGCTTATAAGCTATAAAATCATAAGTTGGGGATGACCAACTTATGGCTTATGGCTTATTTTGATTTATAAGCACTTTTAATATTTATCAAACGCGTAGATAAGTTAAAAAGTGCTTATTGGTTGGTCGAAACACCCTCTAATTCGAAACTAAAAGAATAATTCGTATAGGATATGAAGGAATCCGTGATGTAAGTTTATATGACCCGCCTAATTCTACTTTAAAACCAACCATGCATATTGCCCACCATGCTATACACAAAATGAATCGTCTCCATTTTTTCTCATTTGGGATGTCAAGTTGGCTCCTATACCGCTAGTAAGACATTATGAGCATCGAGCTAGTAAGACGAATCAATGAAGGTGTTATAAGAAATAGTGAATACAGTGGCGGATGGAGCACGTAAACAATGAGTTCAATTGAGTTCGGTATTTTTGACACGAAGTATATAGATATATAAGTAAAAAGTTACTATATTTAAAAAAAAAAAATAACATTTTGAATCCATAATATCAAAAGTGTGATGGGTTCAGTGACAAAAAATTAAAGGTTGAACTCATGAAATTAAAATCTTGAATCCACCTTTAAGTGAATACTTTTATATATCACAAAGACAAACCTCTCTCAGATTATCTCCTTGTAAAAGACAGTGAGAGAGAAATTAGTATCGGACTAAAGGTATTGAAGCAAATTACTTAAAATTTAGTCCCATGGTTGAAAATTAACAACTGCCTGGTGTCCTTCACTTTCGTTGACCACATATATCAGAATAAAAGGCATTGTTCCACATGAAATTGCATTACCAATTCTCAAGATTTACTATTTTGAATGCCAATAAGAAACTACCAAGAACAAGGTTATGTAGCCAGATATTGTAACACTAGATTATAAATGGAATAAGTAGTTATGTGGGACAATGTTCGCCAAGCTCCCTGGATCAATCAACACACGTTTAATGAGAGAATTTTCAATTTAAATGGATATTACCAGAGGGTCATTGTGGGAAAGAGAGAGGTGCATGCATTCTTCGTTGGAGAAAGTGATGTCTGGTCTTTTATGGACCCCTGGATATGGCTCATCCTTGTAATGGAAATTTGGACTTTCTGACCGACGAATATGCAATCTTGTTCACTATATCCCATTTGAAGATCATGTTGATAGTGCATGTTGGTTGCAGCATTTTATCCGGCCATTGTCCGGGGTTCTGTCTTAGATTGAGCTTTGCCCGATCGCTGATATATTGCTTTAAATGCCCCGCTCGCAGCAACTGGGCTACCTCAATGCGCAAGTTCACACAATCTTCCGTGGTATGCCCGTGCATGTTATGGTAATGGCACCACAAACCCGTATTTCTCTTGTCAGGGTTAGTTCGTATCTCTTGAGGGAACCTCGCTTCCTTCATCGTTCTTATCGCCGCTACCAATTCTACTGCGCTGATATTGAAATTGTGCTCCGCGAACTTTGGGGGTTCTGTTTCCCTCAAAGCCGGTCTCTCAGAGCTTTTTGCGCTTTTACTGACAAGGCCTCTGCTACTTTTGTTATGACCCCCCGATCATGCCCAGGCTAAGGGGCCTTCGAGTTTCGTATAGTTCATAGGACTCTTCTCCAATCTCGCTATGGTCTTTTAGGAGGGCGACCCCCCACCTCTATCGGTGCAGCTGTCCTTGGGTCGTCCTCAATACATACTTGGTTGTGTACCTGAGGTTTATCTCACTCCATGTTTTGGCTGGAACCTCTATGAGGCTTTCTTTCAACTTTCTTGACATGCCCAAGCTGCTGGGGTTCAAGCGCTGCCTCGGCTCAATCCTCTGAGATAACCGGCAACACCATTCTCTCCCGCTAGAACCTCTCCGCTAATCCTCTCAGCAATTCGCCTTCCCGCTATTTTATAATGAACACGTCTTGTTTATGAAAATCCACCTTACGGGCTCCAGCATGGGCTTTGACAAATTCATCTGCAAGAGTAGCAAATGAGTCAATAGAATTTTCAGGTAAATGAGTATACCAGGAAAGTGCTTCTTTTATGAGCGTTTGATTAAATTTCTTCAGCATGACTGATTCAATCTAGTGCTACTTTAGGTTGTGCCCGGTGATGGCTGATTCATAGGTTGTCACGTGCTCCTCTGGGTCTGTGGTCCTGTCGTATTTGGGTATTTGAGGCATTTTGAACCTTATCGGGGTTGGGGAGGGGGCCGTACTTTCTGGGTACGACAACACTCCGTATTTTCTGTCTCCCGTTCCCTTTACCATGGGTGGGACTCTTGGTATTTGGTTCATTCGTTCGTTCATTTCTTTTTTTATTATGAGGAGCCTTTTGGCAAACATGCCCGGTAGCTCCTTCGTGCCGTGAGCTCTTTCCCCCTCAGTCTGCGGGGTTTCAGAGGCTTTCCCAACGTCCTGGTTTGATGCAGGAGTCCCAACCCTGGAATGGTTTGTGATAGTAGCCATGATCCTTTCCATGCGCTGCATCATCTCATTCTGCGCTTTAAGTGCGGTAGCTATCATATCATCTGCCAGGAGTCCTGACTTCTTGACTGGGTCCCAACGGTGCTCCTCCCTCTCCTTACTCGAGGTGCCTCCGCTTCGCTCCTCATTGGGCTGATTTTGCGGAGCACCGCCTTTGTTACTTTTTTGCTCCCGCACGGGTCGTCATTGTGCTCTGATATTGGAATTTCCACCAGTTCAGCTATAGCCTTTGCGTTTATCGGTGTTTAAATGCCATCGTGTCTCTCGCTCTTCGTGAGAACTACCACTCCAGCCTGACATGTTTCAGTTGGACGGTATGACTAGACCTTTGTTTAAGGGAGGAATTGCTGCAACGAATCAGGAAAATACCACTACTCTCTATCCCTACAGACGACGCCAAACTATTTTTCGATGAAAACGAGGGAGTGCAGATACCAGTTATAAATTTGTTTTGGTAGGGTTTGAAGACAAGTGGATTGAATCTAATCCCGAAAACTCCTCCAAGAGTCGATTGATGCTTTACAAGCTATGTAAATGACAATGACTATGATAATAACAGAAGAAAATAAGGAATATATGTACTGTGAATCTCCACCAAATGGTTTTTACAATGTAAGAGCTTAGAGAGAAAAAGTAGTTAGGGTCACAAAATGTAATGTATCTAGCAGATCTTGGATTCCTTTCTTCCTAAGCTATCCTTATATAAGCCAAAGTGAGATTTTTCCACCCTAAGGTACGGGTATATGACATGGCTGCGATGCCCACGTGGTTTATGCG
This sequence comes from Lycium ferocissimum, assembly GCF_029784015.1. Classification (NCBI taxonomy): domain Eukaryota; kingdom Viridiplantae; phylum Streptophyta; class Magnoliopsida; order Solanales; family Solanaceae; genus Lycium; species Lycium ferocissimum. Next base: position 9,995 of record NW_026727612.1, read on the forward strand.
GCGACGCTCTGACATAGACTGACTGATGTGACCTCAAATCTCAAAGTACTGTCAAAATATCAATATTAACCCTTGGTATAAGGTAACGTTCCGTAATGTAACTTTGATTTAATTTGAGTTCCATATATTGGCATACTAGTTAAATCTTTTTAAATATTCACATTTTTGGATGAACCCAAATATATGTTGTTTATAAGTGTTTTCATTTTCATAAAAAATAGAGCTTAATAAATTTAAACATGTTTTATAGACTACGCGAAGCACGGGCATATTGACTAGTTAAAAATAAAAGCAATATTGAATACCAGACATTTGCTCCTTCTTCTCCATTCAAAGGCAGAGTCTTCCCGTTTACAACTTTACCTATAATCAACGTATGATAGAAGTAAGAAAAATCAAAATATATTAGCAATAAGAAAAATCAACTTGTTCGATTACTTTCATCTACTCCAGAGCAGAAAAGTCTCCTTCCGTCAAGACTTCCACAGACACTAGATCTCCTTATTTTTTAGTATTATTGTTTCAGCCATCGTCTGTTCTACCAACACATTGTGTAGTCATGGAAATGAAAAACATTTATTCAATTTCTAGTACTCTTTGTGCTCTTTTTATACTTTAGCCTCAACATTAATCTCTGTCTCGGGGAGCCACCATTTCTGCAGATAAATCTCTTTCATTTGGCCAAATAAATTGGTTCTTCCAACCAAGGTAGTTTGGGTAGAAAATAGGGATAAACCACTTGATTATGGTGCTGCTAACTTAACGTTTCTTCAAGGCAACCTGGTTCTTCGGAATGAACAATGCTTGCTATTCAATATTGCTTTTATTTTTAATTTAAATCACTTTTCTACTTTTATTATACTCCCTCTGTTTCAATTTATGTGAACCTATTTCCTTTTTAGTTCGTGCCACAATGAATGACCTCTTTCCTAATTTGGAAACAAATTCACTTTATGAAATGATTTACAGCCACACAAATAGACTTACTTTGAACCTGAAATTTTAAAAGTCTTCACTCTTTCTTAAATGCCGTGCCCAGTTAAATGAGTTCACATAAATTGAAACGGAGGGAGTATGTATTATCCTATTTTATCCTTATAAATAATTGAAAAAGGGGATTTTTTTTTTTTTTAAAATTTTGGAAAGAACTAAGGAGATTAGGGTGTAAAACATTAAAAAAGATAGGACAAGATGTAAGTCACAAAAGTGCACATACATTAAGGGCGCAAATTGCAAATTACTCGAATATGAAGGAATCCGTGATGTAAGTTTATATAATATGATAATGACCCGCCTAATTCTACTTTAAAACCAGCCTAGGCATATTGCCCACCGCTATACACAAAATGAATTTTCTCCATTTTGCTCGGTTGGGATGTCAAGTAGGCTCCTAAACTGGTAGTAAGACCTTATGAACACCAGGCTAGCCAGACGAGTGAACGAAGGTGTTATAAGAAATAGTGAACAATACAATGGCGGATAAAGCACATAAATAATGAGTTCAATCGAATTTGGTATTTCTGACACAAAGTATATAGATAAATAAGTAAAAGTTACTACGTACGCTTTCAAAAGAAATAACATTTTGAATCCATAATATCAAAAGTGTGATGGGTTCAGTGACAAAAAATTAAAGGTTGAACTCATCAAATTAAAATCTTGAACTTTTATATATCACAAAGACAAAGCTCTCTCAGATTATCTCGCAAAATAAGATAAGCAGAATGCTTATGAATTGTCGTTCTCACTTCCAACTAACAACAACAATATACCCAGTATAATCCCACAAAGTTGTTGTTCTCTTTTTTTTTTTTTTTAAGCAAAGCCACCAGAAAGGTGGAGATTTATTGATAAAGAAAATTTTGTACATATCAATCCAAAAGTGATTGATCAAATAAAGAAAACAACAAAAGAAAAGAAAGAAAGAAAGAAGTTCAGCAAGTGGAAAATGGAAATACAGATTGAGATTGAAACAGACTATTAACAACTAAGAATCCAAGGGCCTTGACTTGATAACATCTATCACACCTTCATAGTCTCATAGGTGAAATGTTTCAAATCATATGAATCATTCTTCAGGCAACTTGAATGTAGTTGTATTCTTCTGTGGAAACCATCATCTGTATGAAAACGTAACCACTCTCAAATTTGTGCCATTGCCAAAAGATCATGAATCATAGCATGGAATCTTGTAACTTCTATATTAAGGAATGAGCATTATAAACACAGTAATACCACCTTAACACAGTTGTTGCATCTGTCCATACTAGTACATTCAGCATATTGAATCTGGCTCTTCTATATATCCTGATCATCAGTCTGGTGCTCTTTCTTGTGCTGTTCTTATTCTCAAGTTTGGAATTCCAGCCTTTTCAATGTTCAATATCTTCCTAGCTTGACTTGGTAACTCTTGGAAACTATTGAAGTGAATTGTACCTGCAACATCGAAAACCATGTTAGTTAAAAAATCAGCAAGTCCATTCCCTTCTCTGTGTATGTGCACCATAGTCACCATCTGATCTCTTCTCATTCTATTAATATCCTCCACCACTATTGAGATACCCCATGGAATTTTTCATTCTGTGGCAAGAATCATCTTCATTGCCATTGAATCACTCTCCATGATCAGAGGGAAGAGTTGATTATCCAAGCAGTATTTCAAACCCATTCTAATAGCCTCAGCTTTTGCTACCAAATTTGATCCATCCTGTAACTTCTTAGCAGTAGCATACACCAAGTCTCCCTTCTCATTTCTAATACAGAAAGTAGCAGAACTTGGCCCTGGATTACCCTTAGTAGCTCCATCAGTATTACACTTAAACCATCCTGCTGCAAGTATCATTCACCTTATCACTTTATAAACAATTGATGGTTTATAATCTTGAAAAAACTGCACAATGAAATGCTACTTTTTTTGGAACATTCAGCCCAGGGAACAACACCTTGCACAACAAGTGTATGTTCAGATTGATGTCATATATCACCCTATTAAAAGTCATGGTGCCTTCATGCAATTGATTATTTCTCCATTTCCATATTTGCCAAACAATAAAAGCAGGAACAACTTTAAACACAGGTTTCAGCTTGTAATGACATTCTGCTTCCCACCAGCTTCTTATAGCATGTTTAACTTGTACACAACTCATGTTCAATCCGATTCTTTGCTGCATTAAATACTCTCCAAACTTTGTCAGTAAAATCACCACAAAGAAACAAATGATTAATGGATTCTTGATGAGCAGAATTACAACAACAACACTTTGAAACTATAGCAATGCCAATGCTTGCCACCACCTCATCTACAGATACTTTAAACTTCCAAAGTCTTCATAAGAAGAAGGAAACTTTGAATGGAACTCCCTTGATCCATATGTTACGAAATGGCACTGTTACCTTAGCTCTTTTTCTTAGCAATTTCCATGTACTGCCAACAGTAAATCTTCCTGAACTAGTCATCATCCACCATGGCGTATCCCATTCATTAGATGCATGCTTAATGTCAATTTCCTATATTATATGTTGCACAGTATCTTCTGGAAATAACTGCAAGAGTTTTTGGACATTCCAAGTGACATTTGATATTAATTCTGCCACATCTTCAACTTGATCATTGGTGCCAATTTTGAGGAACCACAAAGCTGAGTGCACCTAATATAGTACAGTTATCAAACCACACATTAGTACTCCCAATCTTAGGTTCCTACCATATTTCTTGCTCAGTACTGTCTCTTGCCTCCAGCATCATCTTCCAAACCTGAGAACCTCCTTTCCATTATACTAATTGAGGAATCTACTTTTTGCAATACTTATTCCATATGAAATTAGCCGAGAGAGAGCTAGAAGTTCTAAAATTCCACCAAAGTTTAACACATAAAGCTTTGGACATATAAAAAATGGACCTGAACCCCAACCCTCCTTCATGTTTAGGTAAGCACATATTAAGCCATGATGACCGGTTCGCTTCTTCCTTCATCTTTGTTATTCCAAAAGAACTTTGCAAAGATCTTCTGAAGCTCTTTTATAACACATTTTGGTGCCACGATAGCAGACAAGAAATGGATTGGAATACTTTGGAGAACACTAGTGATTAATACTACTTTTCCACCATAAGATAACATCTTCCCTTTCCAAGTTTGCAACTTGTCTTTGACTTTCTTCAAAAAATCAGTATAATTAACTTTTCTCTTTCTTGCATGAGTAATTGGACAACCAAGATATGTAAAAGGGAATTAACCTCTCACAAATCCTGTTATTGTTTCCACCTATTGAATCAGCTCATTTGAAAGTTTCTTGTACATGTCGAAAGAACTTTTCCTTTTATTTATCAATTGTCCAGATATCCTTTCATACTTTTGAAGAGTATCCATGATCAGTTGCAATGAATTACTCTCTGCAGATGAGAATATGATGGTATCATCAGCATAAGTAAGGTGGCTTAATGCAGAACTCCACTTTGGCATCCCATAGCCTGTAAAAGCTGAATGCTCAAATAAAGAGTTCAAAGCTCTTGATAATACTCTTGCAGAAATGATGAATAGAGCATGAGAAAGGGGATCTCCCTGCTTGACTCCTCTTGTTGAATGAAAGAAACCATGAGCATGACCATTCAACAAAACAAAATACCAGTTATTTGCCAATAATCTCCATATTAAATCAATGAATACCTCAGAAAATCCCATTTTCTTCATTACTTTACAGAGATATAGCCATGAAACTCTATCATATGCTTTTGTCATATCCAACTTAATAACAACATTTTCAAGCTTCCCTCCCTTCCTTATGTCTGTAACAATTTCTTGTGTCAACAATACATTCTCAATAATATTCCTGCCCTTGACAAATCTTGATTTATTAGAAGATATCACAGCTGGTAACAGTCTATCAAGCTTGTCATGCACCACTCTGGAAATGACCTTATTAATGAAGTTCTTTGAGACTTATAGGCCTCATATCAGCAAATGATTCCACCACATTCTTCTTTGGCAACAACACTAAGTTGGTGTGAGTAATAGATTTTGGAAGGGTATGACCCTCAAAGAAGGCTTTAACTACATTAAACATATCAACTTTGATCACTTCCCAACACTTCTAATAAAATATCCGGAAAAAACCATCCGGTCCACAGCACCGTCACACGATAACTCAAAAACAACTTTTTTCACTTCTTCCATGGAAGGTTTTTCTTCTAGCAATACATTATCATCCACCTTAATCATTTCGTGAACATGATTAAGAATAGATGAGTCTTCAATTGAGGTTCTTGAGAAAACTGCTTATGATAGAATGAAACAGCCTCATTAACAACTTTGTCAGCTTCTTCTAACCACATACCATCAGCATTTTGAATTCTCTTGACTTGGATTCTGTTCCTCCTACCTTTGACCAAACTATGAAAAAATCTTGTATTTTTATCACCTTCTGAGAAGCAATCCATTCCAGCTTTTTGTCTCCAAAATTCTTCTTCATAATGCAAGTATAATTTAAGTTCAGCCTGAGCCCTTTGCATCACCATTCTATTCTCTTCTGAAGGATCCTCCTCAAACAACTGTTCTTTGATTTTAACTATATCCTCTCTGATAATCAGTTGCTTGAAAATATCTCCAAAATTATCCTTGCTCCACTTGCTTAAAGCAATTTTCAACTTCTTCATTTTGAGTTTAAATGAGAGGAACACATCATCAGATAAATCTTTTTCCCAATCTTTGTCTAACCAACTCTAGAAAGGATTCATGTTCCACCCAGAATTTAAGAAATCTGAATGGTTTAAAATTATTCTGCACCTGATCTCCACAAGTTAACAGTAAAGGAGCATGATCAGATCCTGTTCTAGACAAATGTTCCACCTCTAAATTGCCAAACTAGTCCTAAAATAACTTATTATGCAACATTCTATCCAGTCTCTTAAAGATACAATCATTAGCAGCCCTACCATTCCACCATGTGAAAGGACTCCCTTTAAAAGGAATCTCATGCAGTTCACAGGAATTCATGCAAAATGCAAAATCTTCATATTCTTGTGGAGAAACTGGCAAACCTCCTATTTTCTCTTCTTCATTCAAAATTACATTGAAATAACCACTAATCAGCCAAGGGAATTCCATGTTACTAGCCAAACCATACATATCATCCCACAACTACAATCTATCCCCTTCATTACATATAGTATAAACCATTGACACCACCTTTGCTTTATTCAGTTCTTGGAAGAGCAATTTAATAGTAATAGATTGTTCACTATCAAGTAGTACTTGTACATCCACTTTTTCTTGAACAAAGAACCAGATTTTACCATTACAATTGAAATTGGCATATGGCATACCAAGTTTCCTTTTATATTTCTAAATCTGTCGCTGATGTTGAAAAGGTTCCATTAGAGCAACTAAGAAAAACTTATGATGTCTATGCCACATTTGAACTCTATGAATAGCTTGTTGAGTATTTGTAACGGTTCACATTTCGAGGGCAGGGTTAGCGCTTGGAAAGCTACTTCGAACTCATTGGTGCTCTTTCGTACTTTGTTTTAAAAGAGTCGCCACCTAATTTTTAGGAAGTTAGGAAAACTAGTTTTGAAGGGTTTATTCATACACCGTGAAAAATCCTTCGTAATCCAAAGTTCTATGTAAGGGTTCTGGAAATCCCCTAGAGAAGGTGTTAGACATCCTAGTATTAAGGATCTGTACTATACGGTTAACCTTCGAATTTCAATGTATGAGTATTTGCATGAACTGTTTATTTGGTGTTTATTTCCCGCATTATAAAATCTGTCATTTTTGCATATCATTTTTTGAAATAATTTGAGTATACCTCTTTTATATACAAGATATTTAGGTTCGAATTTAAAATATCCGGATACAATTAGTTCCTTTTATATATAAGGGTACTAGTAGTTTTGTAAAAAATTCATTTGTTTAAAATATGGGATAAATGAGTTTTGTTCATGCTTGAATCATACATAGTTCGGGCTAACCCGTTTAATCTGTTTTTAGAATGTCCTTATCTAAAAATTTGTGTTTACAAATGATTTATACGAGTTTAAATTATAAGAAGTTGATTATATAACCAAACTAACTTTCTTGGTCCTGGAATTTTAAACTTAAAGCCCAATAAAAGATAACATTTTGATGTGGGCTTTGGCCCAAATTTTATGCCTTTTCTGAAAAAAAAAAAAAAAAAACCAATTGAGTGTTTAGATTTGTTGGGTTTTAGCCCAAAATCTCATTTTTTGTTTTGTTACTGGGCTCAGCCTAAAACATGTCTTTCCTCTTGTTTTTGAATTTTTTTTTTTTTTTGTTAAGTGGAACTTTAAAAATGCAATATTTTATAAAGGCCTTAGCCCAAAAATTCTCATTTTTACTAATGGGCTGAGTCCAGAAAAGACTTGTGCTTGGTGTATGCATATACTATGTATATATACAAACTGAAATCATTTTTTTACTGGGTTTTTAGTCCAAAAGACATCTGAAGATAAACTGAATTTTAAGGGAAACGTATTTTAAAAAAAATTGGCAACTTGGTCTTTTCTTTTCAAGAAGATGATAACAATATTTCGTAAATGAAGTAATCCCTTTTCATTCTTTTACTGTTTTACCTACTTAGCCATTTTTATCTTCTCAAAATTCATTTATACTAAGCTTGGGTTTTGAAAATTGGGTTTTTGGGGCCTAAAGTCGAACTAAACGGCGTATGTACCGTTTGCCTAAGACGTCTAGTTCAAACCATAGCTGATTCCAATAATAATGTGAGTTTTTTACAAATATAAATACAATACTACATTTTAACTAAACTGAAATAAAATAATTAATGGAGGAGGGATAGACTAGGGGTGTGCAAAACCCCTAGTTAACCATTCTCACCCATGGTTGGGCCTTCAAGTCATTTTCACCCATGATTGGGCCTTCAATATATATTAGCTTCCCTTCTTTTTCTCGGACTCAATAATTTTAAAAGAACTTTCCTATTGGGCCTTTGGCTCAATAGGGTGGCTGGACCACGGCCCAAATGGCCATGCAGTGAAGAAGGAAAGAAAAAAAGACCCCGGTTAGTTTATATTTTACTGATCTTATCATATACATAGCTGCACACACATACATACACACATATTATCCTATTTATTCACAAGTCAATGTAGTATGCATATGCACTTCCACACCCTTAGACTTTATCGAAGAAGACTTGGGTGGTCGGGAGGAAAAGTCATCACCATCGGTATTACTGATGCCGCACAAGTTCCAAGAGGTTTTATGAACCTCCGGCATGGCTGGTCACCAGGGGAAGGTTCGGACTCGCTCCCCCCCCCCCCCCCCCCCCCCCCAAACTCGCTTTGTTCTCCCAACTAATGCAACCATGGAGGACATAGAGTTATATATCCGTGTACAGGTTTGGAATAAATAGAACAAGTCCAATGCACACAATTATAGAATAGCCAGAAACTGATAGGAACAGGTGAAGAGTATGAAGAGAAGAGATGAATTGTCCATGTAGATGTAATACTCTAATAAACCAAGACCAAGACAACTACAATCGAATATAACTTAGACAAGGATGAAGTAGCATACATGGACACAATGTGACCAAAGTTAGACTGAACCAAACAATCACAACATAAGCAGATACATAGAGGTAGCATAGTTCAAAGCAGTCTTGAATCAAGTAGACATGGTGCAGATGGAAGTTAGCAGCAAGTCTCCATTTTCATGGGAGAGCAGAAAGCAATTCACACATAGCAACCAAAAATCAATACATATGGAGACCTCATACACAATTGAGCAGGTTCATATACACAGCTGAACCAGAGCACTTATTTAATTTACAAAAAGACATGTGCAGGATCACATTATAGTGTAATAAAACCAATAGGGAATCTGGACAAGCATGGCACAATAGAACCAGGCCTCTTTGAGTCTAACTAGCTATTGCAGGACATAGTGATACTAAAAAAAAAAAAAAACTAATGATGGCAGCAGATCCAAGTATGTCAATCTAACCATACCTAAGAGTGATTCCCACATTCTTTTGAATTGCGTTTTAACCTGAGTCAATTTGTTGTTACAGGGTTGATTAAGTCATTTTGACTTCACAAAATCATTACACACTAGCCTGAATATCCAGCAGGTCATGTCATATCATAGGCTCTATCTATCCAAGTCACAGAGATTCTTATAAGGCAACCAGTCAAGTAGTGGCCACTAAACATATGGGCCAAGTGTTAAGGCCTAGGCTAGGACTCAAAGATTTCAAGAGGGAACATGACAGGCAGGTTTTCCTATTGAGCCTTGAATCAGTTTGCTCTAAATAAGATCATACATGAATTTAATGATTTAAACATAAATCCAGGTTAGCAACTTTGACTCACACTTTCCCTTTTTTTCTTTTCAGACTTTAGACATGAGACAATCACAGATGTTAACTAGGACTAGTGTCAACTTCATTTTAATGCACTCATGATCTTCAGATGGGATTCAGAGACATCTCATGTGAACAGGTGGTCAAACAAACTTGCGTTAATGGTGATCTTCTAAATACTTGATTGAATCTTCCTTTAAGAATTTTGGCATAACTGGACTCTAAGACAAAGCATCAATCAATGTTAAAACAGGTCCCAAAATGCAATGTGCAGGTGCAGAGGCAATAGGAGACTCATGTTCACAGATAGGCCATATGGCAGACATACAGGTTTCTACTCAAGTTCTAATGACTTGGACCTTCTAAAGGATTGGTTTAGATCACTTACCAACTTGCTTCCTTTACATGATTCTTCTTATTAACAACCAATGTATACGTAAAGTCCAACTGACCTAGGTGATTCCTTCTTCCCTTCCCTTTACCTGGTCTTTTTCCTAATTCTAAAGAAGATCAGACCTATAAAGCAATGAACTCACCTAATCCATTATTAGCAACTAGTGGTTTATTACCAGTCCACACTCTCCACTTCTAGCAGCCTCCTAATTGATTCAGACCCCTTTTCCTTGGTTCATTGATAAGAAATAGGGATCAACTGGTATTCATAATACAATACATACCTCGCAGATCCTTGAGGTATGCCATGGTAACTTTTATTTGGGGGAAAGGCATTGTGAACCAAGTTTGATCTTGGTTCTTCCCAACCCCACTTCAAGGTACCTTTAAAGGACCTCCTCAAGGCCCAGGTGACTATGAGTCCATCCATATACATTCCCTAATCCCCTTTCCTTGTCAATTAACCAATCTTCATGCCACTAGGTAACCCTGCTGACTTCCACAGTTAAACTGGTCTAAACACCATAGCCAGATTAAGGTCTCAAGCTATACTAACTCCTAACTTGTGTATTATTTATCTAACAGTATCCTCTTAATGTTAGTTATCCTAAGTTTTTTAGGCAAAACAAAAAAAACCAGGCAAACCTCTCAATGGAACAAGGGATACTATCATAGATTAACCACATCATACTTATCTTTTACCTAATTAATTAACACTCAACACCCTCCGTTTAACCATGTTCATTATCAGAACTAGGAACCATCGCATATCATGATTTTACCATATCATTTAGTGTACCAATAGTCTACAGGAACAAGGATCAAAACTCTCATTTATGCAACAATTTAGTGCCATCAAACATCAAGAACAGACAACACATCTCATGGGTAGGTTGTCACACAGACTTCATATGTTTTAAATAAGGGATACCTAATATATCACAGCACAGTAACTCAAAGGAAAGAAAACAAACAACCCAAATAGATGGATCTGCAAAGCATCTCATGAATCTAGAACAGGGTCATGGCAACTAACACTTAGGGATCTATATGAGTTTTCAAAAAATTTCAAACATGTTAAGAAGATAGCTAATTAAGCAGTGTTCTCATGATAGGCCATACTAGTATTTGGGACTTACTGATTTCATTAATAGTTCTTATTATTCAAAATTGGTGTTTAGATAGTCATAAAAAAAACCTCTGGTAAATTCCATGGTCATAGGAAATGAGATTTAGAAAGAGAGAGTTCCTAGGTCTTGAAGAAAAGACAGTGCAGGGTGAGGCCATTACCCCCCACCCTTTCCTGATCTTTCCTTTCAGTAAAAGAGGAGCAAAGGCTTCACTGGTCATCACGTGCAGTTCATACCTAAGCTCACCCTTTACTCCCCAGAAACAAACTTCCCTTTCTCCACCCCCTACCCATCCTAAACCAAGTGACATACCACCAGGGGTCCTCCTAAAAGTTAAGTAGTTAATCCTCTGTTTTAATGCAGCACCCCAACATGTGACTCTTTATTTATTTTTATGGACTAAGTGATGTACAAATAAACAAAGACATAAGAAACAAACATATGTGCTCAAACTCCCAAGGGTCAAAACAACTCTTCTCTTATGTCTATTTCCAGTTATGACCATGACACTACACAGATAGCTCATCATAGAGAACTTTGACAAACTAGAACACAGATTTTCCATTTTTATTTTTTCCTCACCTTGCCCTTTTATCTCTCAGAATTAGGGAAATATTCTCATGAAATAGTTAAGACAAGGTAGGGGTCCTTAATTTTAAGCGTACATCAAATGAAGGATAGATTATATCACACCTTCCCTTTATAAGGATGGCACATAATTATTCAAGGTCAGACAAAACTTCACAAGAACACTCAATCCCACTAGTTCAGGAGATCACATAGAGGGATCATTCATGCTTAAGTATGTTAACACTTAGTATTAGATCAATTACTATAGTTCAACGTGAGTTTATCCTACCTCAGATTAATGATTAGCAAACAATTTAGTTCAAGCCTTTATTGACCAAACAAGATATTCATACTAAGATTGGGCAAACAACATGTGCCATTTATACTTCAGCTATTATATTTTCTCAAATGACAAATGACTCAAAATCTATTCTCAACATCACAACCAATTCTGAATCTTAACTCCAAGCGGCATTTCTCTAAACTTGAGCTTACTTCAGGATTTTTCTCCCATTTTTACTCTTAATTCAGTCTTGCTCAAGTAAATGATCAGATAAAGAATGAATTATTATACTAGTGGTTCTAAGTAGAACTCCATTTAGACTTGGTTTGCAAAGTACTACTTGGTAATCATGATCATATATTCACTACACATAACCACAGACCAACACAATTCATTAAGACATCAACTTAAGCTAAACATGTGCACTTTAGTAACTTCAACAAACCAACACTCAACTAAACAAGGAAGGTTACAGGAAAGTGATCACAAAACTCCAGAACAAACATAGCCCAACTCAGTAATGCTCAACAGTCAAGACAAGCAAGAGAAAACTAAAGAAAATAATATTAAGGCAGGTTAACTAAGCACAACAATATTCCTAAATTAATGATATTCCTAAATTAGACATATCACCATCCAAACTTAAAGGGAAAATACAAGGAGGTAATAATAAGATAAAACGTTACCTTTTTATGCGCAGCCGTGTCAAGAGTTGAACTTGGAGCCTTTGTGCTTCCAAATCTCCGACTCCAACCACACAGAAAGGAAAGAAAACACAAATATTTTAGAACTAGAGAAGATTCAAACCCTAGAACAAGGCTAAATCTTTTAAAATTTTACTGTGAGCCTGGGCTTTGAGTTTAAATGCTCAAATTAAGGCTCTGAGGTTGTCAAGAAACTTTTTTCAACTTCCAAAAACCTCTAAGTTGTGAGAGGGTTGGGGTTCTATTTATAGAACCCCAAAGTTCATTCAAGGAGATAAACACACAATGTGGGACAAACCAGATTTCCCAAAAATTACCCTCTGTAAACCTTCCTACAGCCCAGATCGACTCGAATCAACAACGAATGGTCATATTTGAGTCTTGTTTGACTCGATCTGACCTATTCTTGTTCAACCAATGAGGCTCAAGTAAGGTACAACAATAAAGCACAACAAATCACAGATTTAACTCGAAAGATTAAAAAAAAAAAGAGCAAAAAAGGCGATTTATTACCGTGTTTGGAATTGTTTTATCGAAATCAAATGGAAACGTTAATTGTTTCACCATAATAGACATGAAAAAGTTGTGATCTCTCTGTTACCTCAACAGTTTTGCCATTTTTGGCGGTGAGAGAGGAGAGAAAAAAGGTACGGCGCCTAGGGTTTTACAGAAAAGGGAAGAGAGAGAAGGGGGTGAGGGGAAGGGTCGTTTGGTATGAACTAAAATGTTTAAGGGGTGTTATCACCTTTAAGCCGTCTGGGCTTGGGCGTGGTTGCGGTCTATTATTGGACTGGACTCGGTCCAAGTCATAAAAAAAAAAGGGCTGGCCCCTTTTATGTATATAATGTATACACATATATATAGAGTAAAGTAAGTAATTTAATAAACGGACAAAAACTGAAATATTGATTATTGGTCATAATATTTTAATTATAATCAAATTAAGACATATTTATCCTATTAAATAATTTAAAAGTGGCCAACTGTGTAAATGGGCTTAAATTTACAAAAAATGGCCCCAATTGATTTTAATCTAATTGATTATTTCAATTATGGACATATTTGGCCTAATTAGCATATTTTAAAATTAAATTGCATTAATGACCTTAATTAATTTGAGCCAATGAATTTGGTTATTTCAATTAAGGCCACTAAGAGGCTAATTTTACAAAAATGACCCCAATTTCCTTAAACCATGAATTGGTTAATTTAATTGTGGCCATAACAAAAATAATTAAACAATTAAAAATCAATTTGCAATAATGACCACCTAATTGATTAATTAGCCTAATTAAAATATTTATAGACAATTATAAATAATTTTCACAAATCATAATTATACAAAATTAGGGATTAAGGGATGAAATGGTTATTTATTTTATTAACTCTAACTCCCTAAATTGAAGGGAATAAAGTATTTGCTAATTTTAATTTTTGACAATTTAAACAATTAAATAAATGATTGTACATTTTTATTATTATTTTTAAAAAAAAAACAAAATGCCTTTTTCTTTAATTAAATCTAACAAGTATCTCATAGGTGTCATAAAAGGTACCAATTAATTTCTAAATAATTTGTGATGTCATGAAAACCTTTTTACCACTTTAAAGGAGTAAAATATTGATATGAACAATTTATATAAAAATTATTTAAACCCATCAAGGTGCACAACTCATTTTATTTATCATCTAAGTGTTACACCTTGAAAAATTTCGCGTTATCAAGGTAATGGGCGGCTTAGTATGAGCTCGGGGGAGCGAGGGAGTTTACACAAGGATTATGGATGAAGAGTATTTTATCGAGCATAAGAACATATATGTGACATTTGGAGAGTGTATGGAGTAAATCGGTTAACATGATCACTCGGATGATAGCCCTCGAAACCATGAGTTAAAGTGAGGCCCACATGTGTGGATTTTGTAAAGGATATATTATAAGTGATACAAGTAGTACATGGAAAGTTGAGCAAGTCTAAGAAGGACCCATAAGCCAAATATGGACATAAGCCTTCCAAAAGGACGATTTAAGAAAACGTTTTCGGATGATCTTACTTGGAGGGCAAAAACGGTATTATAAGTTTGGAATTTGAAAAAACACCAAGAATAAAAGTTGTAGATAATTGAAAGAGCTTTCCAACCATAGGTCGTGAGCCCTCACACGGTGTTGGAATCAAGAGTTATGGCCATTTTAAGAGCAAAACCCAGGTACGCCAAAGGGTTCCGCGGGCCCCACATGGAATAAGTCGGTGGAACCGACTTAGGGGGCTATAAATACCCCATCAGCCCGTTTTTTTTTTTTAGCATATTAACATTCCAAAGAGTCCTAGAAGCCTCTCAAAACATCTCCCAAATATTATAGTCCTATAAATCAAGAATTTAACAAGATTACGCCAAACTAGTCATGAAAGGTAATTGTTCTTGCTTCTACTTAAGTTTGGCGTTGGAGAAAGTTGATGTGGCTGAGTTTATTCAGTATAAGGTATGTTATTTATCCCATATTTTATGTTGAGTTTATTTGAAGAAGGTCTAGCAGCCTTAAAAATGAAACTAGTTATGGAGAAAAGGTCATAGAGTGTTGTATTGTAGTTGTTGTGTTTATGGGATGTTTTGAACGTTTTGTGGCCGTGTGGATGGACTAATTTACGCATATAAAAATGGTACCTAACGTTGTTGGCGTATTGATGAGATTATACTCCTTGATTGGGATGGAGAGAAAGTGCATATTGTTGTTATATGTTGAAAAACGTCGTGTGGGACGTTTATGGAATATGTTGGTATGAATAATAGTGTTGTTGATGTTGGTATTATTGTTGATGTTGTTGGTTGTTGAATTGGAATTTCTGAGCACGTAAACGGGGAAATCTTTGCCGAATTTCGACGGAATTTAAAAGGACTTTCATTAAGTGTTTAAGACGCCGTATGACGATAATCCTAACGATATTATGGGTGGTTATATATATGTAGATCACGAGGCTACGAATAATTCTTAAGAGAATTGCAAGACGGGAAATAGGTCGAAAGTCGAGAATTTATTTTCCAGGTATGTAAAGCTAAACCTTTCCTTCTTTTGGCATGTCTTAGATGTAAGTAAGGTATGATACGAGCCTTGGGGTAACTCTATTCTTAAGATCCGAGCATATCTACGATTCTTATTCACTTCTTGATGTTAGCATTCCTAATATAGTCGAGCTATGGTCCTCGAGTCTTTTGTATGTTTGGATAATGAATGATGCATAAAGAGTTTTATTTCTAAGGTGTTCCATAATGTATAATGTCTGTAACTTTCCTATATGGTCTCGGATTGCTATGATATGTTCGTAGAGAATTCTATAATGAATAATGCCCGTAACTTTCGTAGGCGGGCTCGGATTGGCTTGATACATGTTTATGATCCCTGAGATGTTATGTGACATATTTCGTAATGATATTTCAAGAGTCCTAAGTGTGACTATCGTTTGATACTCGAGCGTTGATTTGTTTACTTATCTATCGAGTCTGAAATGATGATTTATATGCATATGGTTTCTCCTTTACCTCGCTCGCGCGGTCGTTATTACTTCTTTCCTTGCGTCCGGGCCGGGTACGTATTCGTGCAACTCCATTTTGCATTATTCACCGCGTCCCTACTAGCAGGGCCGGGGCACGTTATATGTATATGATGATATTCACGCGTCCCTCGCTAGTAGGGCGGGCACGTTATATGATATGATGATATGGGGGGAGGCGGCCGGGATGGCATATGATGACTTCATTCACCGCGTCCCTTACTAGAGGGCGGGACACGTTATATGTACATGTATATGATGATTTTTATTTACCGAGTCCCTTACTGTAGGTCGGGACACGTTATACATGCATATGTACATGATGATTAATTACTTATGTCCCTCGGTCCCATAATGGTCGGATATGATTTTGATACGCATGATTTATGTTTCGGAGGCAAGCCTTATGATTTTTATGCTCCTTATTTCGGTATGATTCTGTTTCTTGTATTTCATGTTTTACATGCTCAGTACATATTCCGTTCGACCCCGCTTTCTTTCGGGGTCGCGTTTCATGCCGCGCAGGTGTATACGATGAGTAGAAGATGTTAAAATTTGGATTGGCGAGCTCCGTTTCCTTCGGTCTTCTTGGGGGTTAAGAGTATCTATGTTATGGTATCTTGATTTATGTTAGAGACTTTGCGGACGAGTCACGTATATAGCATGTCGGTCTCGTAAGCGCTGCCAAGCCGATGTGTCATTATACATTATGTTACGGATTTCATATGATTACGGACATTTTACTTGATTTGAGAAAGAAAAGCATGTTGTTCCTTGAAAAGCTTCCATTATGCATTCATTTCATGATTTAAGAGTCGAAAAGATTATGAGTATCACGAGGATCGGCCGGGTTCGCTCGGCCTGTAGAAGTGAGGTCGGGTGCCCATTATGCCCCATCAAGTAGGGGTGTGACACTAAGGACTCTGAGTGATTAAAATAAATTATGGAAGGTCAAAAATTAGGTGTCAACAACTGGCCCTTCAGTGTTGGGGGATGGCGGGACCATCCCTGAGCAACGAAATTTGACTAGCCCTAATTTTTGACTGACCCGACTCATTCCACCCTTCATCTTGATGCAATTTTCACATATGTGACCGGACCCTGATTTCTGGGCTTCCTGCATATCTCGGCTTATATGAGAATTCAGGCCACTTGTAGGACTCAACTAAGAACTTTTAAGTGATTTGTAAGGAAAGTCTTGAGGTCCCCAGTGTAGTGACTGGGGTTCCTCCAGACGACTGTTAGAGTGTGACTGATCGACTCTGGTCTTGAGACCACCTACAGATCTCTGGTCTCTGGGAATTAGGTCGCATGTAGTTCGACTTGCTGGAGAAGAGTATGTCCCCTATGCAGGAATACCTTTAGATTTCCCGGTGTGTGTTCCACCGGTCTCTGTTTTTAGTAAAGAAAATAAAAACAAGGCAAATTATGGCTGAGTGTGAGATTGGATGGCCTCCAAATCCTAGTTGGAGAGCTTGACTCTCATGGGCACCCTATCTTGTCCGGCTGCGTAAGATAAAGTTTCACGTTTGCTCTGTAATTTTTCTGGATCTGGGTCAATAAGCCCGCTCCTTTCAAGCTGCTGTGTGTCTATTTCCTGAACTTGATAATATGCATATATTCTTCATGGAATTAGTAGATGAATGGCCCTCTCAGCTGTTTGAATGAATGGCCCTTTTGGCTTGTTTGAATGAATGACCCTCTTGGCAATTTGATATGAATGGCCCTTTTGGCTTGTTTGAATGAATAGCCCTTTTGGCTTGTTAAATGAATGGCCCTTTTGACTTGTTTAAATGAATGACTCTTTTGTCTTGTTAGAATGAATGACCCTTTTGGCTTGTTAGAATGAATGGCCCTTTTGGCAATTTTTATGAATGGCCCTCTCAGCAGTTTGATATGAATGACCCTTTTGGCTGTTTGTATGCATGGCCCTCTCGGCAGTTTGTATGAATGGCTCTCTCAGCAATTTGTTTGAATGGCCCTCTCGACAATTTGATATAAATGGCCCTCTCGACAGTTTGTATGAATGGCCCTCTCGGCAATTTGATATGAATGACCCTCTAGACAGTTTGTATGAATGACCCTCTCAGCGATTCATATGAATGGCCCTCTCGGCAGTTTGTATGAATGGCCCTCTTGACAATTAAATAAATGAATGGCCCTCTTGGCATGCAGATGACAGATATGGCCCTTGTGGCTGGATAATCTTTCTTTCATCCATTGTATTGGTTGTTGACCCTTATGGTCGGATATGCCCTTTTGTCCTTGTCATGACCCTTTTGGTCGTATGTATCTTTATGCTCATTCATTGTGACCCTCTTGGTCTGATATATCCTGGCTATTCACTCTTTGTGTGACCTTTTTAGTCAGATTTGTCTTTACAATCATTCATTCTTCGCATGACCTTTTTAGTCGAATATGCCTTTACGCTCATTTGCTTTGTGACCCTCGCGGCCAGATATGTCTTTATTACCCCTTTTTTTTGCTGTGACTTTTTGGGTCTTTCTCCGCTTGGCTGAGTTTTCCTTTTGCCTTTGTTTTGAGTAAGCCAGTTGGTGGCATGCCTGCTGTCCAGTTAAAAACCTGCATCCACAGAAAAATTGTGAGTTTCGTCAGAGGCCGATTAGCGTCGTTGTTCTCCTGTCCGGTGTTTCTTCTTGATGCTCCTTTGAACCCTCTTGGGATCGGTATTTCGAGAGATGTTTTTGGGATATAATTATGTTTTTTTTTCCAGAGTAAATTTTTTACAAAATGCATGTTGTTTTTCCTTAAAAAGAAAGATGTTTGTTTCGTTTTAATGTGTCATGACGTGTGTTTTCTTCGAACGAGGTCTTCTGGCTCTCCCGGGAGGTGTGATTGCTGACTTCTGCATTGGTAGAATTTTTTAGGCCTTCCTAAAAAATTCTTCCCCTAACGAGATTCGCTTTAAAAGCGACCTTTCTTGTTATGCGGGAATTTTTAGGTTCCCTCAAAAAATTTCGCCCAAAGGTATCGCTTTACTTTGTTACTTTCCTCGTTGATTGTTTCTAATAGGAATTTTTAAGGTTCCCTAAAAAATTCTGCCCCAATGTAGGGCTGACGTTTAGCTATCTCTCGTGGTGATCCGTGTGTCTCTGAGGTCGCCTAAGGGTTTCTCGAGTTTTTCTTTTATGACGACCGAGCTCAAAAGCGCCTACGTATCCTGTCGCAGCAAGAATTCAAGTCGAACGTAGTTCAAAATAAAATAACTGATCTTTGGTTTCTACTAATAATGTGAGCGGGTCCGATATGGATTGCCTACGTATCCTACTGTAGGAAAGTCGGGTCATTGCGTAGTTCATTACATAAAGGATTTGTTTTTTCCTATTCTATTATAAAGTACTATTACAAGCAAAAGGTGTGATTACAAGGAAATGATGATGCAATTACAAGCAAATAGAATCCTAAACATAGTATCTCTTGAGCGCGTCTGCATTGATAGCTTTGGGCCACTCTTGTCCATCCATCTCAGTTAGGACTACGACTCCTCCTGAAAGTATTTTCCTGACCGTGTATGGCCCTTGTCAGTTTGGCGCGAATTTTTCTTTATATTCTTCTTGGTGGGGGGAAAACTCGCTTGAGCATGAGTTGCCCAATTTGGAAGAGTTGGGATCCGACTTTGCTTGTTGAAAGCGCGAGACATCCTTTGTCGCACGCTGTCCCGTGGCATGCCACTGCTATTCTCTTTTCATCTATCATGGCCAATTGTTCGCGCGGTTTCGACCTGTGCATCATTTGACTTTGCCTCTTGGATGATCTGAGTGAAGGGATTTCACGACCCCACGTGGGTATGACCGCCTCTGTACCGTAGACAAGGAGGTATGGGGTTGCCCTAGTGGACGTTCGGGTTGTCGTTCTATACCCCGACAAAGTATAAGGTAACTACCCGTGCCAATTCTTATAGTTATCGATCATTTTTCTCAAAATTCTTTTGATGTTCTTGTTGGTAGCCTCTACGGCTCTATTCATCTGTGGCCGATAAGCGGTAGAGTTTCTGTGGGTGATCTTGAATTGTTCACAGATGTCCTTCATCAAATGGCTGTTCAGATTGGCACCATTATCTGTGATGATGGATTTCGGTACACCGAAATGACATATCTGATTGTTTTTTGACTTGGTCACTGACTTATGTAAAGCTGCTTCTACCTATTTGGTGAAGTAGTAGATGGCGACTAAGATGAAATGATGTCCGTTGGAGGCTGTTGGCTCGATAGGTCCCATGACGTCCATTGCCCATGCCATGAATGGCCAAGGCAAGCTCATTGCATGTAATTCTGTGGCGGGAACCTTGATTAGATCTCCGTGTATCGACATTATGGCACTTTGCATGAATTTACAAGAGTCGTGCTGTGGTCATCGGTAATATCACGTCCTCGGGATCTTCTTAACAAGGATGAATCCATTCATGGGGGTGCATGCTCTTTAGCAATTTTGCCGACCTCTTGGCGTCCGTACTTTTGAGTAACCCAAAGTCGGGGGTCCGCCTTTGCTTTGCTGACACTTCTTTGTTGAAGAACCCGTTAGCTTGACCTCCTAATGGTCTTCTTTTGATTCTGAACTCTCTGGGATACTCTCATTTCTCCAGTTAGGCCTTGATGTTGGCATACCATGGTCGACCATCTGGCTCGGCCTCGACATGGGCCCAGTGACCCTATTTTTCTTTCAGTGTGATCTCTAGTGGATCAATGTGAGTACTCTCGGGGTGCTGGATCATGGAGGCTATCGTAGCTAATGCGTTAGAAAACTCATTTTGAGCCCTCGGAGTATGCCTGAAATCGATACTCTTGAATCTTCTGCACAATCTATGTACCAGATTCACATATGGGAGTATTTTATCATTCTTGGTTGCCCAATTTCCTTTTACTTAATTTATGAGCAGATCGGAGTCCCCAATTACTAACAACTCTCGTATGTTCATGTCCAATTCCATCCTGAGGCCGAGGACACATGCTTTATATTCCGCCATGTTGTTGGTACATCTGAAGTTGAGTCTTTGCAGCCATCGGATAGTGTTGTCCTATTTCTGATATCAGCACTGCCCCGATGCCTGATCTTTTGTAATTGACTGCTTCATCGAAGAACAGTCTCTAGCTCGAGTATGGTTCTGCCACCTCTTCTTCCATCGCCATCACTTTCTTATCTGGGAAGAAGGTCCATAACTTGAGAGCCCATCAGTTTCTTCTTCATTCAGCATCGGCGTCTTTTTGGGAAATGACTGGTACAGACCCCAAATCGGACGAGGTAGATTCCTCGTTCTGGGTTCTCTCTTAATAGCCTTTGTGAGTTCGTCTTCGCTAGGAGCATACCCTAGAACGAAGTGGTAATTTTCTTTTAGGATTGGGCCAAGCTTTGTTATCCCTTCAAGGTTCCTTCCAAAGCCCTTTCCTTTTTCAAAACCACTTCTCATCATGTTGGAGGCAAATCGTTTTGTATAACGGCATTGGTTTATCGACCTCACTTCGTGGGTGGCTCAGCGTACTACACCACATGGAAGTTTGACATGTGGGGACTCTCCTCGATCGGGTATGATGTTGTAAGGATACTTAGGATATCCTTCTGACTATGTTCGTGTCCAACTTCCGTTTGAATTTTATGGCTTGGTGCGAAGTTGATGGGGCTGGCTTGCTTTGCGGAGTGTATCGGGGTCTTCCCCGGGGGAGCATGTGTTGTAGTTGGTGGTGATTGCATGACTTGGAATTGTTGTGAAAGAGGCGGGCTGACTTAGATGCGTAGATCCACTTCTCCGAGGAAATCACTTTAGGATCTATCAAACCCTCTAACGTTCGTCCCGCTCTGGAAGATTTTGTTCACGTCATAGATGAGTTGTGTTAATATAGGGATGGGGTAGATATTGAGGCCCTTATCCATTGTCCACAAGCACCCTCTCTATTGCCTTGTCATGGCATTCCACGATGATGTTAAGAGCCCTGTTGTGGTCTTCCACTGGCAATTCCTCTTTTGAGAAGGCTTTTGTGTTCCGATGATGTGGGCTACCAACTTGACCAAGTTTTTATTTGCTCGTACCAGTGATGTACGTGTGCGTCATCTAACACTCTCATGAGGGCACACGTGTGAGGGGGAGTCTTTGCTAGGATGTGACACCGATTTATCTTGATGTCTTTTAGTGCTCAACGATGGAGTAGTCTTTTGGTAGCATGCGCGAAAA
This sequence comes from Lycium ferocissimum, assembly GCF_029784015.1. Taxonomy (NCBI): domain Eukaryota; kingdom Viridiplantae; phylum Streptophyta; class Magnoliopsida; order Solanales; family Solanaceae; genus Lycium; species Lycium ferocissimum. Next base: position 32,146 of record NW_026727612.1, read on the forward strand.
TCTTTGATTAGCCTCGGTTTATAACTCTCTTTTGGGTGTTTTCTTTCCTTTTGGCATTATTACGGCAGGATCTTTAGGGTGTAACTGCTGGTGGTCATGCCTTTAGCCATGGTTGCTTGTACAGTGATTGGCTCTTTAGGGGTAGGTACAATTTGTTGTGCCGTCTGTGCTACCACGTAGGTCTTTGGGACTAAAGTCACGAACCTCGATATAGCTTTTGTGGCTCCCGGTCTTTGGGATCAAAACTTTGAAATTGGGTCTTTCTGGAGTGTGGGGAGCTCTTTTGTTCTAAGGATTTGGCTTTGGGGACCAATCTTTGTGTAAGCTTCCTAGTCCTCGTCCCTCTTAATCATGTGAACTCTGTTGTTTCCATGGTTGGGTAATGTGTTTGTGTTCACATTGGGAGTTGCGGTTTCTAAGGTGATTTCCCTTTTGTCGATCAGATCCTGGATTTTGTGCTTGAGATATATGCAGTCTTCTGTGCTATACCCGTTTCCTCCTAATGGTAGGCACAAGTCTGATCAGCCTTGTAGAATCTGTTCCCTAGCTGTGCTGGTTTTGGGGGGACCTTTTGGATCAGGCCCGCGACCAATAGCCTTTCGAAAAGCCGAACCTTGGGCTCGAGAAGTGTTGTGAATTCTCTTACTGGCTTCCACTCAAAAGCTGGACGTGAAGCATTATATGCTGGGGTGGGTGGTTGATTTTTATAGTTCTGAGGTGGTTGATATGTTTGTGGTGGGTTGTTCAGTGATGGACGGTAATTCTGTTGAGATGGTCATTGATAGGTTTTTTGTGGCTGTGTTTGGTAAGCAGGGGCGGACACACGGACACTAGGTGGAGCCGTGTAAGCTGGTATAGTGGTGGTGAAGCTTGGCTGTGCGTAACACACAGGTGTTGGACTATAGGCAGGTGTGGAGTAATTTATAAGAGGCGTAGTTAAGTGGGAGAATTGTGGTTCTTTTGGGCTCGGGTTTGGAATGCGAGATATGCTTGTCACGTCCTCTTTCTTTTTGCAGAAGATTCCTGCAGTAGCTTGTCTAGATGCTTTGTTGAAGACACTGACTATTTTCACAGATTTGAGACCGTCCTCTATGGTCTCTCCTATTTTGACCAACTCAGCAAATGACCTCCCAGCCTTGGACAACATCTGGTCGTAGAAATCGGGCTTCTGGGACCTAATGAACATGGAGACTAACTCTCCCTCACACATTGGTAGTGCGCACGTACCGCCGGCCTACTGTTTTGGCAAACTCCCTACAATTTTCTGTTGAACTCTATTTGACCTTTTCCAGGTAGTAGCGGTCGGGTACCATTTTGACATTAAAGAGAAATCTCTCCATGAAGGATTCTGCCATGTCCTCCCAAGTGAGCCATTGGCGCATATCTTGGGTTGTGAACCACTCAGCGGCTTCTTCGGTCAGACTACGACTGAATAGTCGCATAATTAGAGGTTCGTTTTTCTTTACTCCGACCAATTCATCACAGTAAGAACGGAGGTGTGCTTTGGGATTCCCTGTCCCATTAAACATTTTGAACCACTTAAAATAGTCCAAAATCGGGATGCGGGCATAGGTCATCATATCTTAGGCCAATAGCCTTCCTTGCAGACCTGTTGGATTTTTCTAGTAATTCCTCCATCTTCTTCTCCATATCTTTCTCGCGCTTATCTTGTTCGGCCCTGTAGGCCCTCTCTATTTCCTCGTAATGGTCTAGCTCCTTATGCGTTGGGGAGGATTCGTTTGGGACATTTGGAGTGAAGAAAGATACTTGATGAATGGGATGGTCGAGCGGGATAGCGGTGATTTTCCCAGTTGGTAGAGTTGGAACATGTACTTGGTTTGCAGGATTGACGACTACTGGCTGGGGAACTTGGTAAGAGGGGACCGAGTGAGTAGTTCCTGGGATTTGGGTGTATTTTGTTGGTGGTGGGGTGCGGTGAGAGGGACCGGCGAGCACAGGCAGAAATTTGGTGAAGTTTAGTGGAGATGGGATGGTTCCTAGTGGATATATAGGAAAATGATCGGTCATTAGGGAGCTTAGTGAAGGGAAGGGAGGAGGAGGCCTTCTTTTCTCCGTCGAGGCACCCTTGTCCGTATTGGTTGCCTCATTCTTAGCCACCTTTTCTTGGAGGGCCGTGACGGCTGTCAGTAATGTTGCGATCACATCTTCTTGAGATGATACTTCCTGTGGGTCTGGGGTCTCTTCATCGAGGAGAACGAGCTCATTTCCATTATTGTGTGTACCAGTAATTTTTTATTTTCCTTTGTCTGAGAGGGATGCTAACACAGCTTTAGATCTCGTGAAGTGTACCAGCTTTCCGTACTAAGCTAATCGGCCTCATTCTATAAGATAAGAATAACTCAATGGCAGACAAAGTTAGTTACTTAACATAAAATATAAAGGCAAGATATCACATATTGATATTTTAAAACACACATAGCATATAAAGTCATATATTTGATCCTTTGTTCTAAAGGTTCGGACGTTTATAGGCCTTTTATGTTTGAGTGGATCTCGGTCAAATGGGCTTTATGGCTGACTTACTTTGGCAAACCCTTTCCTGTTATAGAATTTAAAAAAATAGGGGGATTATAATTTATATTATATAGGGGCCGAGTCTTATGTAGACTGCTTACGTATCCTACCAGGGGAAATCAAGCCCTATCATAGTTCGTTTACAAAAGAAGGATATACACTTTCCCTAAATATCCTTTTGGGCTAAACCTAGCTAAAGACATCCCCAGATCAGGCCCGGCTAGGGCTTCCCGCGTATCCCTCCATAGAGACATCAGGTTGGCGCGGTTCCTTACAATATTTATGGGGGAGGGGGTAACTTTTTATATGCAAAAATGGGGAAACCTAATATCTACCCAAAAATGCAGCTCCGCGAGTCGCTGTCCTTACGAACTCGCTCTCTCATTTCTGCACTGATCGGATGACCAAGTTCTCTCCTATACTGATCTTGTGCTCGAGCTCGAGCTTAAACGCGTAACACTCCTCTATGTTATGTCCCATAGCTCCCGTATGGTACAAGCAGAATTTGTTCCTGTTGGGCCCTAATAGCGCGAGGCTCGTGGGTAGGTTCCACGGGTCGATCTTCCTTAGAGTAGCCAATGTTAAGAAGATGCGGGCGTACGATTCCTTGAAGACCATGAAATCATATCGCCAAATCTGGGTTCCAGCGGTGACCCCTTCTCTAGGGACAACAGGGTCATGGACTAGTAGGGTATATGGTCCCCCATAAAGTCCCGATGATCCTATCATCGATCAAACTACAAATCCTTTTCCTTAACCTAGGATTTCATTCAAAGTATGACCCGCTGATTTCGGTGAAACGAGCACCTTTTGTAGGCATACAACAACTCGAGGGGTGGCAACCTAGCCCTAGTGGTGCAAGACACTCCCGTGGCGGTCATTCTTTTGAATACTTCCTTACTGGTAACGGGCCGTGAGGCCACTCTGAATGAGGAGGAATGGGCTTTGAAGGCTATGCCCCACGGCGTGTTCGGAAGGTCCTGCCCTCCCATAATTCTCTGATGCCATAGTAGAAGCCACAGGTACCATCATGGTTGAGGGTGCATAAAAGTCAGATTCGTCATTCATATCGTTCTCTCCTTCTTGAAACTCGGGAAACATCTCGAATGGTTCCTCCTCTTCTTTGACCACTACGTCGATAGGCTCCAATTCTTCTTCCTTCATATCTTGAGACTCTTCTTCTTTCTCCACGGTTCTTCTTCCTCAGGGGTTCTTCCTCCACAATGGGTTCGGAGGCTTCTTGTTGAGGCTCCGACTCTTCTTACAGGTCTGATTCCATCACCCACCGGTCTGACTTAGCTCCTTGGTCTTCATTCACTCCTTCTGGAGTCCCTTCTCTAGGTGTTACAAGCCTTCTCTAAGGGTATATAATTCAGCACCAATTCCCTTACTTCTTCGGGGACATTCCCATAATATTGCTCTTGGGGTATGCCTTCTGGTGGGTTCCCAACCATTTCCAGCAACTTGTCTACCTCTTCGATTTTCTTTCCTATCTCCTGGAGGTGCTTTTGCATTTATAGCACCTTATCCCTCGGTGGCCTGCTGTGTCTCCCAAAGTCCACGCTTCCTGTTCTCCTTGATTTGCCATTGTAAGTCAACGTTTAGTGGAGATAAATTCGGGTAAGTTTTAAGCTTTTGGGTAGGTGGTTTAGATCATCGCATCAATTGTACTCAAGCTTTAATATATGATAACACACATAGCAAGTAGGCATGTGAAGCATGTAGCAAGTATTCATATAATTTTGCAGATATTTATACTACTCGCGTTCCTAAGGCCTTTTTCAGTCAAGGCTCTCCTAATCGCTTGAAACATGTAAGTGCAATTTGTGAAGATGAACCATTGCCCCGAAAAATCATCATTAGTTAATAAATAATAAAAATATCTTCCCTGAAGGGATTACAAAGATGATAAAGCTGACATGGGGCTTGATATAAGTAGTAAAGCAGCAAGGTCCTCCTCCAGTGGCTGATGTCGAGGCTTGTCTTGTCTTGGCCTTAACACGACCCTCGAAGGGTGTGCCGGATCCGAAGTCGTGCTTGATACATCTCCGTCACTATCCGGTCTGTCTCTTCTAGGATTTTGGCCAAATGCTCATCTATGTTTTCCAAACATTCTTTCAGACCTCTTCTTCTTAGGCATCGCGGGGAAGTGTGGGCCATGGGATGGATGCACGGGCCAAATATCCCTATAGCCAATCATAATACCCTGGGTAACACTCTGCCTCGAACCTGTCTGGAGCTAAAGCGTCTGGACCCCAACTTACACGACCATTCCATTCCCTGAGGATCACACCAGCATTCTTGATTTTCTACTCGGTATGCTCGATAATAGATTGTTCGGGGTTCCCCGTCTGGGGTATTACTTGTCTTCTACCAAATTAACTTAAAACCCGAGATAGATAATAAGGACGGATTCCTCGAATCCCGACTAATGGCACAGACGGGCAATTTTTGCCCCGAACCATTATGTATTGGGAAATAAAGTCGGGAACATCCACCGGATCCTATCTTTAGTCAACCACGCAAAGAAACGGGCTCAAACCCTTTGGACATGTAACCAAGGTTTGGACTGTAATTTGTAAGGTGGTCTATCTTGTTGTTGTTGCTCAGATACTGGACTCCTTCAGCCATGTTGATGTGTTTGATAATCCACCACTATTGCAACATGTTACACCCTTGGAAGTATCGGAAATGATTCTAGCATTTGTCTAAAGCTCGGAAGATGTCTGCCAGGATGATGGGTGCCAGGTCAAAATACTTGGTTTCCTAATCCTTGGTTATACCATAGAAGATAGCATGGGCTAAGTAGATCACTCGGGTGTCCATGGCCAGTGACTCGTTCTTCGAAAATACCATAGTGCCTAACAAAGCTATGGCGAAGGCTAAAGGCCTAACAGCCTCCCATTCTTCTCGACTCTTGAATTCCCTTTGATATAGAGTATACCCGGTGACATCCCCGAACCTCCAGTACAGATCCCTAAAGGCTACAGTGGGTCCTTGCACCCGGGTGCCTCGGCAAGGCGAGAAACTTCATGATTTGGTCAACGGTGGGCCTTTATGGTAATAACAGGTTGTCATCTGGCTTATGTTGTCTCCTTAGACAGGTTTCATTGTTGTCTATGGCATTCCTAATTTTCTCTAGGGTCGGAGTCATCTCAATATTACCAATACGGGACAACATTTCTTTGCCGTCCCAATGCCCGACCAATACCTCTATTAGCTTCGAACGACCATTCATGTCATGATAGAGGGCAGGTGACCTAGAGTGCAGCTAACTGTCCTTCGATGAGTATCACCCAACCATTCCTACCAAGTTCTCAATAAATCCGGAGCCTCGGTAACTATGTCAAAATGGATTCTGCTTTCCATCTATAAAACAAAACACCCTCATCCCCATAGGATCAATGGTTCATCACATAGGCACAAACATGCTTCCACATAGCACATAAATGAAATGCGGTGCTCTTCGGTGTCACGACCCAACCGGAGGGCTGCGACTGACACCCAAGACCCTACTTGGCTGAGTGCCATACTACTATTCCATCCGGGAGTCACAACTTTTTGTGAACCTTTAATCTACGAAATGACGCTTCCGTCACGCAAAAAAAACATTTCAATAAAACTCTTTCGTCGAATCAGGGACTTCTCCCTTATCGAAAATTCAAAGAAAACCTTTAGTAACAATAAAATCTTTAAAAATAAAGCATAAAAACACATCGACCTATATGGTCGCTTTACACAACTGTCGACATATCGACGCACGATCCACAGGACACCTTTTCGCAAAAGTCTCTAACATACACGAGATACCATAACATAAGTACTCTGACTCGGCAACACTCCGAACTGAGATGGAGCTCACCAATCCAGCTGATAGCCTGGGAAAATCCTATAGCCATGTCTTCTACTCTTCTGTATACACCTGCGTGGCATGAAACGCAGCGTCCACAAAAAGGGACGTCAGTACGAACAGTGTACTGAGTATGTAAGGCATGAATAACAACATAATAAGAAATATAGAACATAAGGTGGGATAAAGATGACCTGTACATTTGATTGCCTCTTAAGGCGGATACCATACATGCAACTTTAACCTTTTTAAATCAATATGTACATAAAATCATTGAAGACATCTGACACATTTCAATGAATGTGCAAAGATAAATAAATCATTATGGCTATATCAACAAAACACATATATCTATAGAAATGCCACAACATAGGCCACATCGTCACCCCTTATCGAACATAGGCCACATCGTCACCCCTAAAAACATCACAACGACACCCCCCGTCAACTATCCCTTATATATATATATAAGCATCACAACACGCCACCCCCCGTCAACCGTGCCTTATATATATACATCACATCATAGGGCGTCACCCGTGTCAACCGTGCCTCATATATATATACATCACAACAAGAGCCACGGCGTCACCCCCGTCAATCGCGCCACAACCGTATATATATATATAATCAAATCATAGGCCACAACGTCACTATGCCGTATATATATATATACATCACAACAAAGGGCCACGGCGTCACCCCCCGTCACAATTGGGCCTTATATATATACATCATCGTGTCTTTATATATATACATCACAAAAAATCACCCACCACCCCGTGCCTTATATATATATACATCACAAAAAAGTATACACCTACTCCTGTGCCGCCTATGCCGTTCGTATATATATATATATACATACATCGCCTTACATATACATCACAAAAAATGCCACACACCCACACCCTTATATATATACATCACAACAAAGTCAGGTTTTATATATATGTATACATCACAACAATTATAGGCCCCCCCTCACAATCGTGTTTTAAATATATACATCACAACGTACACGCGCGCGTCAACCCTCACAATCGTGCCTTATATGTATATATATCACAACAAAGGCCACAGCATCACCCCCTGACAACTGTGCCTTATATATATACATCACAACAAAGGCCACAGCATTACCCCCCCGTCAACTGTGCCTTATATATATACGTCACAACAAAGGCCACAACGTCACCCCCTGTCAAATGTGCCTTATATATGTACAAGAAGAATTAGAATGAGTGCAGTGCATAAGCAAAATAAGATAACAGAACTTGGTAATGTCACAAAATAACTTTACATGCATATGATACTCATAGCATGCATGAGGGTTCAAACATAACCTACCACTTTAGCGGAGTGACGTAAGGTCGGTAATCTCTAATTTATATTATGGAATAATCATCATCGCTCTATCTCACCTTGAAGGAACAATTATCATAAGGTGAGACCAACAACAATGAATAAAATCGAGAAAATCATAAAATAAGCTCAATAATCTCATAAAAGCATTGATCTCATAACCTGAGACTTTTAACCATAAAATCATCATCATCATAATCATCAAAGAAAATATTCTCATCTTTGACATCATCATTATCATCGTAAAAAAAACATGTTCTCACAGAATCATAAATCTCTGGTTTGGAAAATACGGGTATTTTGGAAAACATTTATGGACTATTGGGAAAGGAATCATGCCTTGGAGCCACAAACTTCTATCTTTTGAAAACAAAGAAGTTATGGAAGCATTTATGAAATCGTACCATAGGGATCATGCCTTTGAAAGAAAGGGACGAGCCTTAACGTACCTGATTGATCTCCTATGAATTAACGCTTATTCTCCCGAACATGAAAATCTACACTCAAAAGAAATTATACTACCGTTAGACTTATCGCCATATGCCTATCTCAAATCCTTAAACCAAACTCCTTTAGAATCTGTCAAAATTCGGGCAGCATCTCACCTGTTTATATGCCTAGCCCGAAATCACAATCCAGCAAACAACAACAACAACAACAACACCAACATCAACAACAATATTATCAATACCAATATATTCCATAAAACATCCCACGCGATGTTTTTTAACATACAACAACAATATACACTTCCGTTCTTCCCAATCAAGGAGCATAATCTCATCAACACACCAACAACATTAGATACCATCTATATACATGTAAATCATCCCAAACACATGGCCACAACATGCTCAAAACAGTCCATAAACACAACAACTACAGCATGACACTTTATGACCTTTCCTCCCTAACTATTTTCACTTTTAAGACTTGCTAAACCTTCAAATCAACTCAACATAAGAGATAGAATGAAGAAAATACCTTATACTTGAATAAATTCAGCCACACCAACTTCCTTCAAGACCAAACTTGCCACAACATCAAGTAGAAGCAAGAACAATCACCTTTCATGGACTAGTTTGGGGTAATCTTGTTAAATTCTTGATTTAATGGGCCATAAATGTTTGGGGGTTGTGTTGGGAAGTTTCTAGGACTATTGAGAATGTAAAATGCTAAAAAAAATGGAGTTAATGGGTTATTTATACCCCTAATAAGTCGGTTCCACCGACCTTCTCAAGTGGGACCCGCGGAAGCCATTTGGCAGCTTGGAGTCTTTATCATAAAATAGCCATAATTCTTGATGCCGATATCGTATGAGGGCCCACGTCCTATGGTTGGAAAGCTATTTCAATTATATACAACTTTCATTATTAGTGTGTTTCCAAATTCCAAACTTATAATAATGGTTTGATCCCTCCAAGTCAGATCATCCGAAAATGTATCCTTAAATCATCCTTTTGGAGGGCTTATGCCCATATTTGGCTTAAGGATCCTTCTTAAGATTTGGTCAACTTCCCATGTACTACTCATATCACTTTTCATATGCCCTTTATAAAAGCCGGACATGTGGGCCTCACCTTAACTTACGGTTACGAGGGATATTCATCAAGTAATATGTTAGCTGATTTACTCCATACGATCTCCAAATGTCATATATATATATATATATATTCTTATACTCAGATCATATAATCTTCATCCCTGATCCTTGTATAACTTTGCTCTCTCTTGAGCTCATACTAAGCCGTTTACAGTCTTGGTAACACGAAATTTTTCGGGGTGTAACATCCTTCCCCCTTAGAAACATTCGTCCTCGAATGTTTAAACTAGTCTTGTACTCTGTCCCTGATCCCCTTTCTCTGGTACATCCCCTTATCGAATCATTCTTCCCGTTAACATATCACATTTAATCATACCATCACCATAACAGGTCTCCATTGGTTATTTACTCACTCTTTCTTACGCTTACTTCTATCTTTCTCGAAATCTTGTCCTCCATTCCCTGACTTTTAACCTGTTTAAATCCGCTCATACCCTTCATAGCCTTCTACTGAATTTACTAACATCATAGGTTTACAAACCTTTGTCTACTCTTGTAGCTAATTTCTTTGCTCTTAAAACTCATAAGTTGGAAAATATGCTTCTGAAGAAATTATTAACATGCCTGGATACCGAACCACGGCAATTCTAGCCTCTTAACTGAGGTCTGAACCAATTATGACCTCATGTACTTCGATAGCTCATATCTTTCTCTTTTCTACCTTACTTACCTTTAAATCTCATAACTTGACTCTTGATACCCTCGTAACCCTCGCTCTGCAATTGTGGTAACTCTCTAACTAGTCGTAGCTCTGCTTAACGTAATCATCTCTGCAACAATGGCAAACATAAGTTCTGACTATACTTCGTTTTACCGACAACTCCTGATCTGTAGGAATTAAGTAACCCCAATTCACTAATCTAACTTATATAAAATCATCTTAATATCTCCAATATGCTAAAGTATAATAGGAACAACCCATATCATTATGACATTCTTTAACTCAACCTTAGCATATAATCAATTCCATAATCCTTTCTATAAATCATTTCTTTTGAGTTAGTCGTGAAAACCTTTTGAGTTAGTCGTGAAAACCTTCTCTTTATGTTAAGACACAGCAGAACTCATATGGTGACTTTCCCTGAATCCCCCAATAGACCTTGTACCTACAAAACCTCGAATGTAACCCATTTTAATCTTTCGGTCTACTAATCATCTTTCTCATAAACCATTCTTCATGCACACCAAGACTATCTTAAAACTCCTTTAAATTCCCTTCTATTTTCTTGTCATATCCTTTCCATTTTGTGGGCATTAAGTTCCCTACTGGAATTTCGTTCAATTTCTTTTCTTCCCCACGAATTATTTTCAGTCCAGTCTCAAAAGATACTCTTTAGTTACTCTATTCATTTGCTGACTTGCCTTCAGATTTTGTTAATCTTATTTCCACAACAATTCTCACTTCGAACTATCTCTATAATCCATTCCCGATACAACATCTACCACATATTATTTCAGTCCTTGCGCTCTTACTCAAGCTTACTCGCTTCCCCCCATAAAGGTTTTACCTTATGGTGTTGTATTCCATTATCATTCTCGATCGAAATTTCATCCCATAATAATCCTTTTGTCGTCGCTTTTGTTCTTTCAATTACGAATCCTTCAAGTTCCCTACTTGTCATTACCCAAAAATACTACTTTAAATCTCAAATCTTGCCTATAATAATCCCTAGGGATACTTGAAATAATGATGTACCAAACTATTTGTTCAGCTAGAATAGTACTTTTTATTCCAATAATTACTGTCCAATGTCCACTTGTAGTGTCATCTTCATCTTATCATTCCATATCATCCTGTCCCATACTTTCCCATTAATCAATCTGTAACAATCATAGACGTATAATCTTCGTGATCTCCTAAATCTTTGGTCCTTGTCCTTAAATTTTTTGGAGAATTTTGGTAGAGTGCTCATTATATTTCTTACTACCCCAGACCTACATGCAGCCCAGAAAATACATACAATGCCTCACAGGGGCAAATATGTACATACTTAACACACTTTAGCCATACAGGGCTCTCAATATTGAACAGAGATGCAAAGATGACGAAACTTACCTCTTGCGTCACAACACGAAATATACCTGAACCTTTATCGATCGTCCTTTTGTACTTTCCTAGTCACTTCCTCTTCCATTCATTAGCTATACATTTCAATCATACTTGCAACATCCTTACCATATCTGACTTATACTTACCTCTGTGCTGATTCCTAACTTCTATTGTCCCTGTAATCCCAATATCATCATTCACTTCTTTTGTCAGTACCATTCTTCCGCTGAAATCAAGGGTTAGTGCAAGGAATTTCATTTCCTATAACTTGGCTCTCATTACACGATCTTAGATATAAAAGAAGGGTAACCATCCTAAATGCCCTGTAGCCTCCAGTTTATAAATGTGGCGTGCAACACACAATAAACAAGACTCTACTGGACCTGACTTTGCAGACAACTCCTAGGACGAACTGCTCTGATACCACTTCTATCACGACCCAAACCGGAGGGCCGCGATAGACACCCAAGACCCTACTCGGCTGAGTGCCATACTACTATTCCATCCAGGGGTCACAATTTTTTTTGTGAACCTTTAATCTACGAAATAATGCTTTCGTCAGGTGAAAAAAAAACTTTTCAATAAAACTCTTTCGTCGAATCAGGGACTTCCCCTTATCGTTAATTCAAAGAAAACCTTTAGTAATAATAAAATCTTTAAAAATAAAAGCATAAAAACACATCGACCTATATGGTCACATTACACAACTGTCGACATCTCGATGCACTATCTACAGGACACTGTCTGCAAAAGTCTCTAACATACACGAGATACCATAACATAAGTAATCTGACTCGGCAACACTCCGAATTGAGATGGAGCTCACCAATCCAGCTGATAGTTTGGAAACACACTATAGCCAATGTCTTCTACTCATCTTTATACACCTGCGTGGCAGGAAACGTAACGTCCACAAGAAAGGACGTCAGTACGAACAGTGTTGTCACAACCAGGCCACGGGCCATGATGGGTATCCGGGACTAACCACCGAACACCGCTCATTCTGACACTCATCTGCCCTCATTCACAATATATGCTCATAATCATGGAAAACTTTTAACATTTGAAACATATTCACTTTTATCAACATAAGCCCTTCGGCTATCAAAAGAATATATATATATATATATATAGATATATATATATATAAATGTACACGAAAGACTGTAAGACCACATTATCGTACTCATAGCGTATCTTTTATCTCATATAGCTATTCATGAACAAGGCTCTTGGCTTTCTTGAAGATAGGGAATTCATGAGAAAGGAGGAAATTCATGCCATAAGATTCATGCCTTAGAAAGAAGGGACTAGCCTCACATACCTTTGTCGTTTAACTATTCTATTGCTTGCTCGTTCTCCTTTAATGCATTCGTTTATACCTGTTATATCCCGTATTTTGTACATTGGGACAATCCGAGCTAACTGCGATAAGTTAAGGACAAGACTATTCCGGGATACGAGGTAGAGACTTTTAATCTCCGATATTATTTTGTGTCATAAGTTGCTTATGATTTTATTGGTATGGAATATTAAGGAAAATTTGGGGTTAAAAATTAATTTTGAAAAGTTGAAATTTCATGAAATAAAAGGGCCAAGTGGCCGTGCATATGGGGTGTGGGACATGGTCCACATGGAGGCTTAATATATGTGAATAAAAGATGACTAATTAATCACTTCATCATCTTTTCACCCCTTAGAACATTGGAGAAGCTTGGAGAAAAAAACAAGAGCCATATTCGGCCATGGCAAGGAGAAATTAAGGTCCAAAAATAGTGATCAAAAAATATTTTCTTCTAGTTTTTCTACCAATTAGAAGGTCCTCTATAACGTGGAGTGGTTATTGTAGCAAGCAAACCATTCATTTTTGCAAGCACAAACTCTAGCCAAGTTGAGGAACCAAGTGATAAAGGTAAGGTTTAATCCTATTTTTCATATGTTATGGATGATTGGTACATGTTGTAGTGTGTAGAAATGGATGAAAATCATGAAATCTTGCATGGTGATGTTGAGCCGTGTGTATTGGGCTTGGCCGTGTATATGTTTTGTTGTGTGGGAGTGAAGAACTAAATTTTATTTAGTATGTTTGGTCGTTGTTGTTATGGATTATGTGATGAAAATCAAGGTATTGGATGATACAAGTTGGGGTTGAAACCGTTGGTGAGCTAATGTAGAAGTTAGTATATTGGTAATATAGTTTCTTGCATTTACATGAATGATATTGTAACATGTGAATTGTTAGTATAGTTTATGAATTTGGAAGGAAGAGAATGTGTTGTTGTTGTGTTCTCGGGTTTAGGGAGGTTTCGGGTGGAATGGAGCTTTGGTTGGGTTGTTTTGAATATTGTGCGGGTTGTTTGAAATGTTCTTGAATCTTGTTTGAATGATCTCGGATGAGTACTTGAACATGTGAGCGTTAATGTTGGCTTAAATGTATGTAGTTGAATTGAATGTAAATGGAATGTTGTGGAATTATGTAGAAAAGGGTTACTAATGTTAGAATGCGTTTTGAATTGATTCTTGATGTTGTTAATATGGTTGTTGGTATTGTTGTTGATGATTTGGCCGAGTTGAATTCTCGGGGTTGTTGAATTTACAGGGGAAATGCTGCCCAAATTTCTGTAGATAAAGTGCTAGTATTGGGATGGAATCCCTAAGCATCTATAGCTAATGTTTGGTGTATAATGACATTATTGTAGATCTTGGGAAGCCCGAGACTTAAGTTTGGACTAGCTTAGGAAGCGGACGAGGTATGTAAAGCTTATCCTTTCTTTCTTTTGGCATGTCCTAGTGGTAAGTAAGCTATGATACGAGCCTCGGGGTAACTCCATTCTTAAGGTCCGAGCATGCATATGATTCTTATTCACTTCTTGACTTTCGCATTCTTAATATAGTCGAGCTATGGTCTTCATGTCTTTTGTGTGATTGGATTTCAAAGGTTGCATACAAATTTTTGTTCTTAAAGGATTCTATGTCTAATAATGACCGTAACTTTCATAGACGGAACCGGATCGCTTTGAAACGTTCGTAGAAGATTTTATAACGAATAATGTCTCTATCTTTCATAGGCGGGCTCGGATTGGTTTGATACCTGTCCGTGGGCCCCCGAGACTTTTCTATGTTTGGTTCTAACGACTTACTGAAAGAAAACTTAATGTGGCTATCATTGATACTTGAGCATTGATTTCTCATGACTATCGTTTGATACTCGAGCATTGATTTGTCTACTTATCCATCGAGTCTTAAAGATGATTTATGTGCATATGGTTTCTCACTACTCTGCTCGTGCTAGCTGTTATTACTTCCTTCACTGAGTCCCGGGCCAGGACACGCATTCGTGCAACTCCACTGCATTGTTCACCGAGTCCCTCACTAGAGGGCCGGGAAACTCTCTCTCTATATATATATATATACATGTATATTGTCACGACCCAACCCCGTAGGCCGTGACTAGTGCCCGAGCTGGGCACCCAAACACAATCACTAATCCGAATCACGCACAGATAGCTTATACAGACACAAATATCAAACGCTGTCCCAGATTATATCAAACTGTCTCAAACACATCTCAAACACAACCATATATATATCAGAAGCCGGCAAGGCTATAAAATGGCGCAACGGCCCAAAACATATACAAATGCAAGCCGACGAGGTCGCCACGGCGAATGGGATAGCCCGTAACATATAGCATACAAACACAATCGTACGTAATGGGCATAACCCACATACACGTCTACGCGTACCTTTAAACGGACAAACGAATCATATGGCGGGACGGGGGCCCCGCCGTACCCCTGAACAAATATATACATATGCAACGGACGAATATATACCAAAATGTGGGCTCCGAAATGAGGGGAGCACTCCAAACAACAGAAATGGGTGTCCTAGACTGGCGGATCACCAAACTGTGTGTCTGTACCTGCGGGCATGAAACGGCCCCCCGAAGAAAGGGGGTCGGTTTAAATATGTACTGAGTATGCAAAGCAGAAAATATAGTATACAAATCTGAGTCGTAATCGAAATAGAGGTACAGAAAGTAAATGCATTTCCATAATATCAAAATGTTTACTTTCAAAATACAAATCATGCATAAGGCTCAGAAATATGGTCGCCCGCCCGTCGATGGCGCCATAACACAGCATAACACTAGAAAGTTTCAAATCTCCGTATCCCCGTCACACATCATATCACAGCATAACGCCATACACAACATAACACCAAATATAAGCGGAACCCGGCCCTCCCGAGGTGAAAGCCCGAACCATAACACAAAGATAACACCGGAGTATAACAAAGTGCGCACGACAACAGAACCGGCCCGGGACTTGGCGAAAGATATAACAGAATGCACGAACGGAGTCGTGAGTAACCATGTGCATAAAATCATTATCATAGACTCAAATGATAAGTAAAATGACCATACTTAGAAATCGGAATAATAACCAAATCAAATCCTTTCAAAAATCGTCAGGATTACAAAAGAAGAGTCGCGGGACCCACGGACGGGTGTCGACCCGAGTCGGGCCCGCCTATGAAAAACATACTCATCATACACCATACAATCACCTACGAGCATATCGAGGCAATCCGAGCCTTTTCGTGAAGATACGGGCGTTCGTAGTTACGGAACTCTTTAAAAGCCAAACTTTTTATGCAAAAGTTGAAAATCAAATATTTCAAAGACATAAAGGCCAATATTTCATCATATCAATATACGAATTCCAAGAAATGAATAAGAGTCACGAACATGCTCGGATTGCGAGAATCGAATTTCCTCGAGGTTCGTGTCATAGCCTACTTGTAACTAAGGCATGCCAAAAGAAGGAAGGCCAAGCTTTACATACCTCAAACGCTCTCAAAGCTACTCCAAACTCAGGCTAATGCCAACCTACGCCTCGGGCTCTCCAAGGTCTACAAATACGTCATAATATGCCAAACATTAGCCATAGGCATTTAGGCATTTAATTCCAAACTAACACTTAATTCTACAGAAATTTGGGCAAAGATTTCCCCCGTAAATAGGCCAACCCGAGAATTTAACT
Organism: Lycium ferocissimum; assembly: GCF_029784015.1. Taxonomy (NCBI): domain Eukaryota; kingdom Viridiplantae; phylum Streptophyta; class Magnoliopsida; order Solanales; family Solanaceae; genus Lycium; species Lycium ferocissimum. Next base: position 48,597 of record NW_026727612.1, read on the forward strand.
CGGCCAAATCAACAACAACAACAACAACAACCAACGGCAACATTAATAATCAATCCGAAAGGCAATACAACATTAATAACTCTCTTTTTCATCATTCAACAACTTTCAATATATTCGATTCAACGGCTTGCATTCAAGCCAACATCAATGCTTATACGTTCAAATACTAACCCGAACCCATGCCAACAATATTCAAGGACATTTCAAACATTCCAAATAATACTCCCACTCACCCGAAAACTGCCCAAACCCGAGAGCCTCAACTATAACACATTCCTCATTTCCAAATCATGATTTGCACCAACAATTCACATTCTACCAATGTCATTCTCATAATTATACAAATTACATCAAATGCACAATAACCTCCAATTCAGCCCACAACACTTACGATATCAATTTGAGTCATTAAACGCTCATTTCCAACATAGAATTCATAACGACGACGACTAAAACATTAAGCGACATTAATGCGTTCTTTGTCATATAATATGAGCCACATTCGGCTATCACCACACATGCATATATTAGTGATTCTCACCCATTCTACACACTACAACAATTGAACATGCTACATAAGATCAATTCTTCACCTCAACACAACACAACATACACACACCTCACACGGCTAACACACCATACACACGACCCACTTCCAACATACCCTATTTCATGATTTTCATCCATTTTAGCATACTACAACATGCATACAACATTTATAACACATAAAACATAATTAAACCTCACCTTTCTTCTTCAACTCCACAAATAGGCTAGGGTTTGCAATTGACACAACGAATGGTTGGATGACCCGAACAACACTTCCACGTTACTTAGGGACCTCAAATTAGTGGATTTGCATCAACGAAATAATTTTGGGATGGCTAATTTTTGACTTGATTTTTCCTCTTCTTGGCCGAGAGGTTCAAGGTGTTGTTCTTCAACTTCTATTTTTTTCTAAGTGTTGTAATGAGAATAGATGACTTAGAAGTCATATTTTAAGCTTCCACAAGAGTTTCACATGTGTTCATGGCCCACACTCATGTGTTGGAGCAATTAAAATTGGACACAAAATGGGTGGGAGCCACCTCCACACCACACGACCAACATGGCTATTTTTGCATGATTTGCAACTTCCAATTATGTCACTTTTGGTCCCAAATTTTCCTAATTGTTCCATACCAAAAAATTCATGAACAACTTAGGTCTTAAAACGAAATCGGGGGTCAAAAGTCCCGACTTTGTATCCCGGAATGGTTTTGTCCCCAACTTATCATAATTAAACCGAATGGTCCCAATGTACAAAATACGGGACATAACATATATGATGATGTGATGATATAGGGATGGCGTCCAGGATGGCATATGATGACTTCATTCACCGAGTCCCTCACTAAAGGACCGGGACATGCTATATGTACATGTATATGATGATTTTACTTACCGAGTCCCTCACTAGAGGGCCGGGACACGTTATGCATGCATATGTATATGATGATTATTTTCTTATGTCACTCAGTCTCATAATGTCATGGACATGCATGATTTATGTTTCAAAGACAAGCTTTATGGTTTTCTGGTTATTGTACTAATTTTCTATACTCCTTATCCCAGTATGATCCTGTTACTGTACTCCATGCTTTACATGCTCAGTACATATTTCGTACTGACCCCCTTTCTTCGGGGGCTGCGTTTCATGCCCGCAGGTACAGATACACGTTTTGGTGATCCGCCGGCTTAGGATTCCCATTCAGCTGTCTTGGAGTGCTCCCTTGTTCCGGAGCCCATATTTTGGTACAGACTCTTTTTTTATATATGTGTATGCTTATTCAGGGGTACGGCGGGGCCCTGTCCCGTCATATGATTCTGTTGTACTCTTAGAGGTCTGTAGATATATATGTGGGTTGTGGGTAGTCACGGTTCAGTTGTACTTGTGTTTTAAATGTTCCCAGGATTATGTACGATTTGTATATATGTATACGCGACGCCGTGCCTTTTTGTATGTATAAGTTCTTGGTATGTTTGCCGTGGGCTGATCATAGTTGGTAGATGTGTACGGGTGCCTAGTTCGGGCACTAGTCACGGCCTACGGGGTAGGGTCGTGACAGAAGTGGTATCAGAGCGGTTCGTCCTCGGAATGTCTACGGTCGTGTCTAGTAAGTCTTGTTTATCGATGCGTGGTGCACCACATCTATAAACAGAAGCTACAGGACATTTAGGATGTTCTCTTTCTTTCTGATCCTAGATCGTGCGATAGAGCTGTATTATCAGGATGACTCCTCCCTAACGACTTGTTATGTTTTCAGCGATGCCTCCCGAAAGCGACGAGGGGTTTGCCCGAGAAGGGCAAGTCTACAGCAGCTGGAGAGACCAGCCGGGCCCGGAGAGTTACTAGGGCCCGTGCCCGGCCTTGAGCTTTGAGATTGTGCTCGGTCGGCGAGCTGCGCTACACCGTCGCGACGGAGGAGCGTAGGGCAGTGCGGCGGTTTGCGGATCGGGGGCGGCTCCACCGCCGGCTCACGGATTCCGTGCAGGAGCCTCCAGCTCCTCAGCCAGGGGCGGAGGATAGGGCCATGCGGGATGCGGTCCAGTTGTTGACCAGATTAGTGGCGGGGCAGGCTCGCAGGCACGGATTAGGAGGCGACCATGCAAACAGACGTGATAGCTTGAGGGCTCGTGATTTTTTGACTTTTAATCCTCCAGAGTTCTTCGGGTCAAAGCCCGCGGAGGATCCCTAGGAGTTTATTCGGCAGATGCAGCGTACGTTGCGGTTGATTAAGGCTTCCGAGACTGAGTCTGTCGAGCTGGCTTCATACCGATTGCATGATGTAGCGGCTAATTGGTACGAGTCACAGGGGTTATCTGGGCGGTGCTCCTCAGTGTGGGATGAGTTTGTGGAGGCCTTTCTTGGCCACTTTCTACCTCCGGAGATGAGGCGGGCCAGAGTTGATAGATTCCTACGTCTGAGGCAGAATGGCAGGAGTGTTCGAGAGTATAGTCTAGAGTTCGACTCATTGGCTAGGTATGCACCCACTATAGTAGCTGATATGACTGATAGGATGCATCGATATGTGATGGGGCTGGATCGTTATTTGGTTGATAGCTGTCTGGTGATGGCTTCCCAGCCAGGGATAGATATTGCTCGTGTACAGGCGTATGCCCAGGGGATGGAGGATCGACACAGAGGGCGTCAGCCCGACAGAGATTATGGCCGGGAGCCGGCCAAGAGGGCTAGATGACTCGGTTATTCCGGGAGAGTTTCGAGGTGGCGGCCTCGGCGGTCGGGTATTCTTCTCCGCCAGCACGGAGTGCACCCCCATGATTCCCGGGTAGGAGATTTGACAGCACAGGGTATTCAGGAGCCGGTCAGAGCTCCAGGGCTTCGGGTTCGCAGTCGACAGAGGTTTGAGCCAGACGAGGCCATCTATGCCTCAGTGCCCTCAGTGCTGCAGGCGCCATCCGGGGGATTGCCATTATGCTACAGGTGCTTATTTTGCTTGTGGCCGTCAAGGCCATATCATGAGGGAGTGTCCGTATGGGGGTGGCCCAGGTGGTGCAGCTCAGCCTACTGGGTCAGTTGCTGGTTCATCTTCTTCTATAGCCATGCGCCCTATGGGGCAGGGTACACCGACACCAGCAGGCCGCGGTAGAGGTCGTGGCGGAGCTTCCAGTCCTAGCGGTCCTTCGAACCGCATATATGCTTTGGCTAGTAGACAGGATCAGGAGGCGTCACCAAATGTGACTACAGGTATATGAGTCCTTATTGGAATTTTCTTTATGTATGTGTGTTTGCTGTACGATTGTTACTTAATAGCGGTAAGCAGAAATCCAAAGGCCGATAGCCAAGTATTTATAAGTAACGGCGATTAAGGTGTGTCTGTCACCATTGGGAACCTGGAAGTCTAAGGCGGAAAGTAGTCATACCCATAGGTGAAAAGTGAATATTGAGGTTTGAAAAAGGGCTAGAATAGTAATTGCGGAGTCAGAAGAGTAAGAGACCCTTTCTAATTCGGAGGGAGATATGTTATGAGCACGTTTCGAAATCTGTTAAGACTTCAATTTACTCCAGATTATGTGATGAAGGTCATGCGGTGAGGTGGACGCGATCATACTGTTATTAAAGCATCGTATTTCATCAGAGCTTCGAGGTTAAGCGTGCTGGAGTGAGAGAAATTTTAGGATGGGTGACCCCCTGGGAAGTTTACTAAAAATCCTATAAAGTCAGACACAGAAGAGCCAAATGGGAAGCTAGAGTAGTTTAAGGGAAATTAGAATATACAGAGTGGGCGGAAACCTTAGGAGGTCGCGTAGGTCGAGGCGGACTAGACCGGTGAAGAGAAAGAAGGTGCATCACAGCTGTAGAATTAGGGTGAGTTGAATAGCGTTTGGAAATATTTTGTAAGCAAGGTAGTAGTAATTATGTCTATATAGGTATGTATATGATATCTCGTACATGGCTCTATCAGCGAATATGGGTATTCCGGCAACCAATGTGGTGGTATATGGAAGGTATTAATCGGATAGGGTAACAAAGTTCAAGTGAAAAGAAAAATAAATGGCACAAATGTTACAGGGCAAGCTGATGCTATTTTCACTACAGGATAAGTTTGGGAAGTACTAACACAATGATATTCGGAAAAGAAAGAAAGTGAGTAGATGAACGGCAAGGGGATCAGAGTGTCGGAATAAAAGTGCCGCCTAATTGAGATTGGGAAATGCGGACGTAGGACAAAGTATAATCGGGCAAAAGTATAAGTACACCCCTAAAGGGGGGAAGCGAGTGCGAGAGATACAAGTGCAAGATGGGGACAATCAGCGCTACAATATATTTGATACGGATGCTCGGGCTACAGGTAAGAATCCTTGCCGAGACCAGATAGTAAGATCCAAAAGCCAGCAAAAGGGGTAGAAGCTAGGATGGTATTCGAGACAGTGCTGAGAATTATTTGTAGAGATCTTGAATGATACGACATTACAGAGTGGGTGCTTATAAAAAGAAGGAGTACGAAAAGAGAACGGTAGCGAGTAACTTAAGAGATATTATAAAGGATAGCAATGCTATACTGGATTAGAGGTTAAGATGTTGGCAATGGAGTTGTTCGCTAATGATGCTGCGACCTATAAGTAAGGAGAAGGAATAGAAAATCTCCTATAGTAGGAAGTGAGAAAATTAAAAGGGGAATAAAGGAAGGGAAAGAAGAGTATGATAGAATAGGCTACAAGCGAATGTTAGGACGGAAGGAATAGGTGGAGCAGAGTGAACCCGGAGAAGGGAAGACCGTAACTAAGATGGAATATGCTTTATACAAGTCGTACAAGAGTAGTTATGTTACCTATGAATGTTTATATGCTAGGGATGAGACCAAGCAAATACTTAATGAGGAAAGTTTGGATTCAGTAATAACAATACGGTGATAATGTTCTAGGTGCATTAAGGAAAGATGTAAAGATGGTTTAAGCTAAACTACCGAGATGAAGTTAGTACTGAGGACAAACAGGACATGGCTATGGTTGAACCAAAGATCTATTCCGATACCGGTTGTAAGAGAAGAGAGGTGAAGACAAAGTAAACCATAAGGATTGGTGAAGCCACGGTAAGGTATTTTTGGGCTAATTTGAGCACCTTTGTAAAGATTGCAACCTAATGTGTGACCGGAAAGTTGAGAGCAAGATCTGGGCAAAGGGACGATAGAAGAGGTTGAGTTAAAGATAGAGAAATGACACGAGACAATGTGCCTAGAATGTTACAGGTTGAGTAAAGGGAGATTATAAGATGATTTAAGCAAGATGGTTAGAGCTAGGCGGATTTCTTGTAAGAGGGTGAATTTATATGTCAGAATTCTTTCGAGAATTATGCCGGATGATAGTTAAAGCGAGGGGACTATTAGCGGCTCGAGAGGCCGACGAAATCATATGATGATAATCGGCGTGGACACTTAAAATTCCAGATTGGCAAGTGGGTATGCTTGAAGATATCACCCATGAAAGGTGTAATGAGATTCGACAAGAAGGAGAAGTTGAACCCGAGGTATATGGGACCTTAGTACATTGTTCGTAAGGTAAGAAGGTTGCGTACTAAAGGCGTGGCTTTTGTTAAGGTACTGTGGCTGAATGATAACACGAAGGAGATGATTTGAGAAGCTGAAAAGAAGATGAAAAAGAAATATGATTGGTAGATGAGACTGCATACTATAGTAATAAAGGAAACCCCCCGAAGTGCTTATAAGACCTTATGGGACTAGTTTAACATTCGAGGACGAATGTTCTAAAGGGGGGAAGGATGTTATATCCCGTATTTTGTACATTGGGACAATCCGAGCTAACTGCGATAAGTTAAGGACAAGAGTATTCCGGGATACGAGGTAGAGACTTTTAATCTCCGATATTGTTTTGAGGCATAAGTTGCTTATGATTTTATTGGTATGGAATATTAAGGAAAATTTGGGGTTAAAAATTAATTTTGGAAAGTTGAAATTTCATGAAATAAAAGGGCCAAGTGGCTGTGCATATGGGGTGTGAGCCATGGTCCACATGGAGGCTTAATATATGTGAATAAAAGATGACTAATTAATCACTTCATCATCTTTTCACCCCTTAGAACATTGGAGAAGCTTGGAGAAAAAAACAAGAGCCATATTCGGCCATGGCAAGGAGAAATTAAGGTCCAAAAAAAGTGATCAAAAAATATTTTCTTCTAGTTTTTCTACCAATTGGAAGGTCCTCTATAACGTGGAGTGGTTATTGTATCAAGCAAACCATTCATTTTTGCAAGCACAAACTCTAGCCAAGTTGAGGAACCAAGTGATAAAGGTAAGGTTTAATCCTCTTTTTCATGTGTTATGGATGATTTGTACATGTTGGAGTGTGTAGAAATGGATGAAAATCATGAAATCTTGCATGGTGATGTTGAGCCGTGTGTATTGGGCTTGGCCGTGTGTATTGGGCTTGGCCGTGTATATGTTGTGTTGTGTGGGAGTGAAGAACTAAATTTTATTTAGTATGTTTGGTTGTTGTTGTTATGGATTATGTGATGCAAATCAAGGTATTGGATGGTACATGTTGGGGTTGAAACCGTTGGTGAGCTAATGTAGAAGTTAGTATATTGGTAATATAGTTTCTTGCATTTACATGAATGATATTGTAACATGTGGATTGTTAGTATAGTTTATGAATTTGGAAGGAAGAGAATGTGTTGTTGTTGTGTTCTCGGGTTTAGGAGGTTTCGGTGGAATGGAGCTTTGGTTGGGTTGTTTGAATATTGTGCGGGTTGTTTGAAATGTTCTTGAATCTTGTTTGAATGATCTCGGATGAGTACTTGAACATGTGAGCGTTAATGTTGGCTTGAATATATGTAGTTGAATTGAATGTAAATGGAATGTTGTGGAATTATGTAGAAAAGGGTTACTAACGTTAGAATGCGTTTTGAATTGATTGTTGATGTTGTTAATATGGTTGTTGGTATTGTTGTTGATGATTTGGCCGAGTTGAATTCTCGGGGTTGTTGAATTTACGGGGGGAAATGCTTTGCCCAAATTTACGTAGATAAAGTGCTAGTATTGGGATGGAATCCCTAAGCATCTATAGCTAATGTTTGGTGTATAATGACGTGTATTGAGATCTTGGGAAGCCGAGACTTAAGTTTGGACTAGCTTAGGAAGCGGACGAGGTATGTAAAGCTTATCCTTTCTTTCTTTTGGCATGTCCTAGTGGTAAGTAAGCTATGATACGAGTTTCTCCTCGGGGTAACTCCATTCTTAAGGTCCGAGCATGCATATGATTCTTATTCACTTGACTTTCGCATTCTTAATATAGTCGAGCTATGGTCTTCATGTCTTTTGTGTGATTGGATTTCAAAGGTTTCATACAAATTTTTGTTCTTAAAGGATTCTATGTCTAATAATGACCGTAACTTTCATAGACGGAACCGGATCGCTTCGAAACGTTCGTAGAAGATTTTATAACGAATAATGTCTCTAACTTTCATAGGCGGGCTCGGATTGTTTTTGATACTGCCCCTTGTGACTTTTCTATGTTTGGTTCTAACGACTTACTGAAAGAAAACTTAATGTGGCTATCGTTGATACTTGAGCATTGATTTCTCATGACTATCGTTTGATACTCGAGTGTTGATCTGTCTACTTATCCATTGAGTCTTAAAGATGATTTATGTGCATATGGTTTCTCACTACTCTGCTCGTGCTAGGTTATTACTTCCTTCACGCCGAGTCCTGCCGGGACACGCATTCGCGCAACTCCCTTTGCATTGTTCACCGAGTCACTCACTAGAGGGCCGGGACATGCTATATATATATATATATATATATATATATATATATATATATATGTATATGATGATGTGATGATATGGGAATGGCAGCCAGGATGGCATATAATGACTTCATTCACCGAGTCCCTCACTAGAGGCAGACACCTACACGAAAGACTCAGAAGACCACACTACCCACACGCGTATCTACAAGCCTCTACCGGAGTACTAGACAAATGGACGAGACGGGGCCCCCTGTCCCAAAAAATATGTACACAAAAAAACTATCCTAATGCCCTCGGGAAAAA
>NW_026727613.1:0-37912 GCF_029784015.1 Lycium ferocissimum
TGTTGAGAAATGAACTTGGATGACTTATCATCTTTTGTATACTAGCAAGACTTGTACATGCAGCACACGCATGTGTTGGAGCAATTAGAATTGAACACAAAATGGGTGGGCACCACTCCAATTCCACACGGCTAAGACCTTGGAAAATGCATGATTTTCAAGTTCCAACTATATCAATTTTGGTCCCAAATTTTCCTAATTGTCCCATGCAACAAATTCATACAACCTATCACTCAAAATAAAATCGAAGGTCCAAAAATCCCGACTTTGCATCCGGAATAGTTTCGTCCTTAACTTATCATAATTAATCCCATTGTTCAATGTACAAAAATGCGGGATATAACACATATGTATAAAAATCCTCATACAGACTTAATGGATAACTAAGTAAGCATACTCGAGCGTCGGAGTAATAGTCATATTAAGTTTTTTTTTTTTTTTTTTTTAACAAGTTGTTAGAACTATACAAAAGAATATCTTGCGGGCCCACGGAAAATCATCAAACCGATCAGGAGCCCGCCTATGGAGGTTTAAGGTCATTACACATTACAAAACTTCCTACGAAGGTTTCAAGGCCATCCGGTTCCATCTACGAAAGTTACGGACATTCGTAATTCTGATTTCTTTTACAAACAAAGTCTTTCTATACACATTCATGTTTAATCATACAAAAGCGTAAGGACCATAATTTAACTACATTACGAATACGGATATCAAGAAGCAAATAAGGATCATGAACATGCTCGGATCGGAGGAGTAGAATTACCTCGGGGATCATATCATCGCCTACTTACACTAAGACATGCCAAAGAAAGAAAGGTGAGCTTTACATACCTTGGCCCCCCCCTAAGCTAATCCAAACTCACGTCTCGGCTTCTCACGATTTACAATAATGTCATTAGGCATCATCCATTAGTCACAAGCATCAAGGAACTCGATTCCAAGCCTTCGCTTTATCTCCGAAATTCGGCAACATTTCCCTATAAGTTCACCCAACCCGAGAATTGACTCGGCCAAATCAACAACAACAGCAATAACCATATAAACAACATCCATAATTAATTCAACACACATTCTAATATCAACAACCTTCTTCCACATAATGCGACGACATTCCATTCACATTCGAATAAACAATATACAACAAGCCAACTTCATTGGTCATACATTTAAGTATTTATCCGAGACCATTCAAACACGATTTAAGAACATTTCAAGCAATTCGCACAACATTCCAAAATAGCCCGTCCAATACACTATGCACCCGAAACCTTCCAACTCCATTAGAAACATTCATAACACACTTTCTGCTTCCAAATTCGCAAACTACACCAACAATCCCATACATTACAACATTATCTTCATAAGTATGAGAAAACATATTAAATCATACTAACTTTCAAAACAGCCCACACGACTACAACTTCCATTTAGATCATTAAACCTTCATTTTATATCATAGAATTCATAACGATGACAATCAAAATACTAGATAATGTTAATTCATCTCTTGCATACCAAACAGCCCTAGTTCACGTCTGACCTCAACATATATAATCTCACGAGTTTCATTCATTTTCTACACATTACAACAACACATAAACATGCTAAATTCAATTGACTCTCCACTCCTACACAACAACACACACACACTCGGTCACAATACCATACACACGGCCAAGCCTCAACATGCAACCCTTAACTGACATTCCATTCATTTCTACATCTTACAATATGCATAAACTCTACGAAACATATAAGAAGATCAAACCTCACCTTTTTCTATCCACCTTCTCCATTCGGCTAGGACATATTTTGCAAGGAGGAGTGTTTTCTTGCTTCAACAATTATTCCACGTTAACGAGGACCTTCCACTTAGTAGAAAGACTAGAAGAAAGGAATTTTTTCATAACAAAAATGGAGGGCCATATTCGGCCAGCTCCATAGCCGTGGCTCTCTCTTCTCTCTTTTCTCCTTCTTTCTTGAATTTTCTAGAGAAGTAAATAATGAGGTGTTGTGTCTCCCTTCTCATGACTTGCTCATATATATATATATATAAATATATGCACATGGCCGGTCATGTCTTTGTTCTTTTCTTCTTTTTTTTTTTTTTTGTTTTCTTTTCTCTCCAATTTTCTAGAAATTTCTTAAATTTTAAAAGATGAATTCTCCCTTGTCCTCTTTTTCCATAAATGTGTTTTTGGCCACTAAAGCATAAGATGAACGCATGTTTTATTGCATGGCTTGCAACAAGTGGCCAAGGCATAAGTGGGGCCCACGGCCATAATGGCTTCTCCAAGAAGTCATGGATTAATAGAAATTTCCAAATTCCAAGTTTGCCCTTAATATACCATGCCAATAATATTATAAGCGACTTGCGCATTCAAACAACACCGAAAAAAATGGCCTTGCCCTTAACTTTCCGCCATTAACTCGGAATGTCCCAACGTACAAGATGCAGGATATAACATCCTTCCCCCCTTTGGAACATTCGTCCTCGAATGTTCAACTAATCTTACGGGGTCTCATAAGCACCTCGGGGGAGCTCCCTTTTCATAGCTATTACCATTCTTCATACTATCTCTTAAGCTATCCAATACCGTTCTCTTGTCATACTCTTTCTCTTCACACACGTCCATTTTCCGGCGTCGTATTATTCAAAGTCTGTGCAAACTTTTCACACTACCTTAAACATTATCCGGACTCTTATCCACTTATTTTCGGTTTTTCCGACCTTACTAACTTGGTTCCATAAGGGGGGGGGGGTCTCATTTGTAGCCTAAGCATCCATATTAAACACATTACCGTGTCCAGTATTCCCATCTCATTCTTACATTTCTCTCACCCGCTTCCCCCCTTTTGAGGTGTACTTATACCATTCCATTTATATTTTTGCACCATGTCCTTATTTCCAAGCTCAATTGGACAGCACTTTTATTCCGACGGTAAGTATCCAAGGTCCCCTTAAAATATTATCCTTATCTCAACCTACCTCGGGTGCTTTCTTTGATATTCCCTTATCATTTCTCCCACTTATGCCTATTCCTTATTCTGCACACGAGGGATCTTATGCTACCCTTGTGTCACTCAGAACACACTTCTTTTACATAGTCCTTCTCTCGTTTTCAAAACGCACTCTATTCACTCACATTCATTCGTATCGTCCCAGTCATTTTCTAACATTCGTTCTACCTCATTTTCCATCTTTCTATAACCTGAACTCTCACAGTCCCGTCATTTATGGTACTCGTGTCCTTAGTTGCACGCGTCATACCCTATTACTTCACTGTTGTCTCGCTTTCTTCTTATTCCTTTCTTCCATTAACTCCTTCTCTTCACCGCACCGACCTGATCCGCTCCGTTCTACGCGGTCTCTTAAGATTTTCATCCACGCCGTATACTCTAATTTCCCTTAGGCCACCCTAGCTTCTTATTTACTTCTTACGTCGAAATTTGTAAAACTTTCAAAAAACTTCCCAGGGGGTCACCCATCCTGAAATTTCCCTCACTCCAGCACGCTTAACTTTGAAACTCTAATGAAATACGATGCTTTAGCACTACTATAATCGTGTCCACCTCACCTCACGACCTTCAGCACACAATATTGAGTAAATCGGAATCTTAACATATTCCCAAAATGCCCTTACAACGCATCCCGGCAGCTGTCTTATCAATACGTTCCTATTCGTCACAATTCTTTTTCCTCCGTACCCTGGTCTTAATCATATCACTTTATCCAGACCTACCAATTTTTTTCTACATCATCGCCTAATAGCACAAGTTCTTCCAAATTCCTTATTACCATATCCCCCTCGATCTCCTATTTACTATTATCACCAGCTCCTTAATTAGCTTATTCTTAGAGGGCAGTCATACTTACAGTTTAGTCAAATCTCATCATTACTATTGACACGACCTTTCTCAAACATATTCCAAACTTACATCTCATTTTCGTATTATTTCTAGAAAAATTTCGGCGAGAGTTTCTCTACGTATTTCTTACTATTCCAAAACACACGCGCGAGAAATACCAACAGTGCCTCACAGGGCCATCATCATATATACATATCATATCGTATTGTATCGTATCATAGCCACACAGGGCTCTCAATATTCATAAGAATCCGAAAATATTAGATTTACCTCATATGCTCAACACGGCTACACGTGTCACACTTTCTTGCTTACCTTCCTTTTCAGTCTTCAACTTTGCATTTCAATCATATGCCAATACCTTACTTAACATATATCTTTCATACCTTGGCTTACCTGCATGCCTTGTAGTTTCCAACATCACTAATCATTTTCTTCTGTCGCTGCCCTTCTCCTGAAATCAAAAGTTAGTACCGGAAATCTCGTTTCCTATAACTTGGCTCTATGGCACGATCTATGAGGTGAAAGAAGAGTAACCACCCTAGATGCCCCGTATCCTTCTGTTTATAAATGTGGCCGGCTTCACACCATAAACAGGACTCTACCGGACACGACTTTGCAGACAACCCCTAGGACGAACTGCTCTGATACCAATTTGTCACACCCTTAATCCGGTAGGGTGTGATGGGCACCAGACCCTTACTTAGGGCCGAGCGAACCCGCTAACCTTCGTAGTACTCGTAATCAGACTGGGCCCTTAATCATAGCATAAATACATAATAGAACCTTTTTTCGGAAAGTCAAATATGTTTTTTATTTTTTTTGAAATCGAATAAAACTTGCAACATATGAAACTTATCATACAATGCATAATAATACATCGGCTTATGTAGCCGCTTACATAACCGACATTTTATACCCACGACAACGTACTCGCAAAGTATCTAACACAGAACATAACACCATGACACCATACTCTGACTCGGCTGCACTCCGGAGAAAATGGAGCTCACCAATCCCGCTGGAACATCTTGCACAATAACCCGACTCACAGGTGTACAACGCGGCATGAAAACGACCCCGAAGAAAGAGGGTCAGTACGGAATATGTACTGAGTATGTAAAGCATGGAATAGAGGAAACAAGATCATAACCGAAATGAGGAGTATAGAAAATATGCATAATAGTCAGAATACCGAAGTACATGCATCTGTGATACAAATAGTGCATAAGAGGTACAGAAGACAGATATAATACTCAGAATGCTCAAAATACTTAGCTTTCTTTTGAAAAACATTTCTATCTCGTATGTATGCAAAATAGAATATATCATAGTAGCTGACATTAGCCGATGTGGGATTCGCCTAAACCAATGTGGGATTCGCCTAAACCAATATGGGATTCGCCTAAACCAGTGCGAAATGTGCCTCGCCACTGGGTTTTCCCCACCATTGGGTTTGCCCCACCACCGGCTCCAAAACCAACAGTTCATATTTCCGAATACATGTATATGTCATATCATTACATTAAACAGAATCATCATATTATCATATCATCAGATTAAGCAGAGTCATCATATTACCGTATCATCAGAACAGATTCATTATATTATCAGATCATCACATTATCAAACCATCATGTCATCAAATCATCAGATTACCATATCATATACCCTATGCGGTCCGTAATAGGACCCGGCGGACGGAACGTGGTCGCCCCTCCTGCCTTGGGCGCCACAACTCATCATACTTCGGAAGTTTTCAGATCTCCTGCATCTCCGTCACACATCATATCATATAACCACGGTACCCGGCCAAAAGGGGCTCGGCGTACCGGACACATCATAACACCATAATATTAGTCGCTCATCATACTTCGGAAGCTCATCATACTTCGCATTGTGCGCATGATAGTACCGGCCCGGGACTCGGCGAAGGAAGTAACAATAATATGCACGAGCAGAATCATGGGATCTATATGCATTCACAACATTTGTACAGACTTAACAGAATAATCAAACAAATTATCATTTACAAGCCAACAGCATTAGTCATATCAAATCTCTTCCGGATATTATTCGGAACATATCAATTAAAACTTTATCAATCATAGTTACGTACCAATATCATATGCATACGGATTCTCATTTCATACATATACACAGATTCCATAGAACAATCAAACCGGACTATCGTTTAAAAGTCAAGCCAATAGTCATAGTTGAATCCAATTTCTTTCGGAGGTCACTCGGGACTTGTCAAATAAAACTTTGGTCATCATAGTTACGTATCGGAATCATATATATAAAAATCCTCATACAGACTTAATGGATAACTAAGTAAGCATACTCGAGCGTCGGAGTAATAGTCATATTAAGTTCTTTTTTTTTTTTAACAAGTTGTTAGAACTATACAAAAGAATATCTTGCGGGCCCACGGAAAATCATCAAACCGATCCGAGCCCGCCGATGGAGGTTTAAGGTCATTACACATTACAAAACTTCCTACGAAGGTTTCAAGGCCATCCGGTTCCATCTACGAAAGTTACGGACATTCGTAGTTATAGACTCTTTTACAAACAAAGTCTTTCTATACACATTCATGTTTAATCATACAAAAGCGTAAGGACCATAATTTAACTACATTACAAATACGGATATCAAGAAGCAAATAAGGATCATGAACATGCTCGGATCGGAGGAGTAGAATTACCTCGGGGATCATATCATCGCCTACTTACACTAAGACATGCCAAAGAAAGAAAGGTGAGCTTTACATACCTTGGCCGCCCCCTAAGCTAATCCAAACTCACGTCTCGACTTCTCACGATTTACAATAATGTCATTAGGCATCATCCATTAGTCACAAGCATCAAGGAACTCGATTCCAAGCCTTCGCTTTATCTCCAGAAATTCTGGCAGCATTTCCCCTATAAGTTCACCCAACCCCGAGAATTCAACTCGGCCAAATCTTCAACAACAACACCAATAACCATATAAACAACATCCATAATTAATTCAACACACATTCTAATATCAACAACCTTCTTCCACATAATGCGACGACATTCCATTCACATTCGAATAAACCGCATACAATCAAGCCAACTTCATTGGTCATACATTTAAGTATTTATCCGAGACCATTCAAACACGATTTAGGAACATTTCAAGCAATTCGCACAACATTCCAAAACAGCCCGTCCAATACACTATGCACCCGAAACCTTCCAACTCCATTAGAAACATTCATAACACACTTTCTTCTTCCAAATTCGCAAACTACACCAACAATCCCATACATTACAACATTATCTTCATAAGTATGAGAAAACATATTAGAATCATACTAACTTTCAAAACAGCCCACACGACTACAACTTCCATTTAGATCATTAAACCTTCATTTTATATCATAGAATTCATAACGACGACAATCAAAATACTAGATAACGTTAATTCATCTCTTGCATACCAAACAGCCCCTAGTTCACAGCCCAACCTCAACATATATAATCTCATGAGTTTCATTCATTTTCTACACATTACAACAACACATAAACATGCTAAATTCAATTGACTCTCCACTCCTACACAACAACACACACACACTCGGTCACAATACCATTCACATGGCCAAGCCTCAACATGCAACCCTTCATTAATTTCATTCATTTCTACATCTTACAACATGCATAAACTCCTACGAAACATATAAAGAAGATCAAACCTCACCTTTTTCTATCCACCTTCTCCATTCGGCTAGGACATATTTTGCAAGGAGGAGTGTTTTTCTTGCTTCAACAATTATTCCACGTTAACGAGGACCTTCAACTTAGTAGAAAAGCTAGAAGGAAGGAATTTTTCATAACCAAAATGGAGGGCCATGTTAGGCGACTCCATAGCGTGACTCTCTCTCTTCTCTCTTTTCTCCTTCTTTCTTGAATTTTCTAGAGAAGTAAATAATGAAGTGTTGTGTCTCCCTTCTCATGACTTGCTCGTATATATATATATATATATATATATATATATATATATATATATATATATATATATATATATATATATATATATATATATATATATATATATGTACATGGCCGGTCATGTGCTGTTCTTTTCTTCTTTTTTTTTTTTTTGTTTTCTTTTCTCTCCAATTTTCTAGAAATTTCTTAAATTTTAAAAGATGAATTCTCCCTTGTCATCTTTTTCCATAAATGTGTTTTTGGCCACTAAAGCATAAGATGAACACATGTTTTATTGCATGGCTTGCAACAAGTGGCCAATGCATAAGTGGGGCCCACGGCCACAATGGCTTCTCCAAGAAGTCATGGATTAATAGAAATTTTCAAATTTCAAGTTTGCCCTTAATATTCCATGCCAATAATATTATAAGCGACTTGCGCATTCAAACAACACCGAAAAAAATGGCCTTGCCCTTAACTTTCCGCCATTAACTCGGAATGTCCCAACGTACAAGATGCAGGATATAACAACCAGGGTCCGACCACATATGTGAAAGTTGCCTAAAGATAAAGGGAAAAATGAGTCGGGTCGGTCAAAAATTAGGGTTAGTCAAATTTCGTTGCTTAGGCTGGCCCTACCATCCCCAAACACCGAAGGGGCAATTATTGACACCTAATTTTTGACCTCCCGAAATTTATTTTAATCACTCAGAGTCCTTGGATAATAAATAGAATGAGGTATGCATCTTGAAAGGTTTAAATGATTTTTATATAAATTGTTCAAGTCAATATTTTACTCCCTTAAATTGATAAAAAGGTATTTTTATGGAATCAAAAATTTATTTAAAAATTAATGGGCACTTTTATGATATTTTATGAGGTGCTTGTTAAATTTAATATAAAAAAAAAAAGAAAAAAGGGGGTCTTTTGTTTAGAAAATAATCATTTATTTAATTGTTTAAATTTTCAAAATCAAAATTTTGGAAATACTTTATTCCTTTTAATCCATGAAGTTTGAGTAATTTAAGTAATTAAATATTTAACCCTTTAAATCTTTAATTTTTGTATAATTGCATGATTTGTAAAAAATATGCATAATTGTCCATAAATGTTTTAATTAGGATAATTAATTAATTAGGTGATCATTATTGCAAATTGATTTTTTATTGTCTAAATATTTTTTTTATGGCCACAATTAAATTAATCAGTTCATGATTTAAAGAAATTAGGGTCATTTTTGCAAAATTAGCCTCTTAATGATTTTATTTGCAATCAAATTTGCTAAGGTCACTAGTGCAATTTAATTTCAAAATTTGCTAATTAGGCCGAATGAGGCCATAATTGCAATAATCAATCGAATTAAAATTAATTAAGGCCATATTGGCAATTTTAGGTCCATTTACACAGTTGGCCCTTTTTTTTAATTACTTTAATACGATAATCATGTCCTAATTTCATCTATAATTAAAATATTGTTACTAATAATCGCCTTAATTGTCCAATTAGGTATTTTTCCTTATATATGCATATACTAAGAATACATATACATGTATACACTAGGTATACATATATATATATATGTATACAATAAAAAGGGCCCTATCTTTATTTTATTTAAAAGGGGACCAGGCCCAGTCCACTCGATGGACCAGACCTAGTCCAAGTCTCGGTTAAATGAAGGGAGTAACACTCCCTTATTTCATTTGGTTGGAAAACAAACGCAGCCTTTCCCCTTTTCCCTTTTTCCCCTAAAACCCTGGAGGCGCCGCCCCCTTCATCCTACCTCTCTCATGCTTCAGTTTGTGCAGATTGTTGACAGTGTATGATCAAAAGCGTGAAACCATTAATGTTCAACACGATTTCATTCAAAATTCATTCCGAACATGGTAATAGATCTCTATTTTTACTCATTTTTTTAGATTTCTAGTCATACTTATGATTTTCTTTTGCTTTTAGGTTATATTGTTTATTGTTTTTTGCGATTTCCTATTGGTCCTTGACTATTGGTTCAGATCGACCCAAGAAGGGTTAGATCTGACCACATGCGTTGCCATGCCTTTAGATCTGGGTCGTTAATTTCATTTGTTGAGTGTTTGGTTCTGGAAATGGGATTTGTCCCACATCGTTGATGTTAGTCTTGGATGAATTTTTGGGGTTCTATAAATACAACCCCACTCTCACAAAAAAAGGAGGGGAAAAAAAGAGACAGATAAAAAAATAGATTGAAAAAGAGAAGAAAAGTTTGAAAGCTGAAGAGGCTAAAAATTTTGATTTTTGAAAGCTTCTTAGTAAAATATTAAATACTCTGACTTAAATAGTTGGGGTTTTTCTGAGTTCTAAAATTATTTTCTTTCTTTATTTCTATTTCGCGTGGTTGAATGTCGAGGTTGGAAGCATAAGGCTCCCAAGTCCATTCTTTTCTTGGCTGCGCACATAAAAGGTAACTCTTGATTCATTTTATTTCCTTATTTAGAACTTGGCCTAGTGTATTTGCATTAGTAATCTTTGCTTGGTGTCTAATATTTGCTAATGACGGTTCCTATTGTTAAAAGTTGTCCCATTTGTGTGTTTAGTTTATGATTCCCTTGAGGCAAAGTAGTAGAACCAGTTTGAATGCTAAGTTGAAACTCATCTAAAATAGGCTGATTAGTTTTCATGGTGACTTGTTTGTTTATGTGACTTAAATGTTTCTATGTCAACTGTGAAATGGTGTGGTTGAGGTACCTTAAACATTCATTTTTTCTTCCTTCTTGAATGACTTTACTCATATAGAATAGAATAAAGTTATGACCTGTAACGACCCATTTAGTCGTTACCGTAAAAATTCTGAAATATTCGTAACCGTGTCATCTTGGACCTTTCCGTTTGCTAAGTATTTCCGACAGACATCTTGCCTAGCGGGATTCATTGTACAGAAAGGAATCAAAACATCGAAATCCAAGTTGGGGACCCAGTCAGACCGCAGCAGCGCTGGGTGGACCGCTACAACGGTCACGCCCCAGCGATGATGACCCAGCTGAAGTGGAGTTTGGGTGTGGCTTCAGGCTGCTGCAATGGCTTAGATAGCACTGAAGCGGCAGGTCAACCACTGAAGCGGTGACGCACAGTGAAAATTCCCTATTTAAGTACCATTTCGCGATTTGACCTCATTTTCCCAAACCCTAAAGGCTCCAGCCACCTTTGGAGCATTTATGGAGCCAAAAATGATATTTTCATGAAAAAGGTAACCCTTCTAACTTCTTCCATTGATTCTTTCCATTAGTGATTCTTGTTAAAATACCCTCATCGAGAAAAAAACCACAAGAATGGGTATCACAATCTACTAGACTTACAAAGAGGATTAGTTAGTTTTTCTTATTATGGATTTCATTGAATCATTCCCTTTTGTTCATCACCCTAGAATGGTTCCAAACTAGTTTCTCATTTCCTTACAAGTTTATAAATGGGTCTCTTCCATAAATCTTAAAAATGGTAACTTTACCTAGCTAATGGCTTAAAATAGTTGACCATTTTCATGGAAGAAGGTTAATAAATCACCTAGTGTTGATATGAATGAAATCTAAAGGTAGGCTAAGTTCCCAAACCTTCCTTATCAATTTGAAATCTCTTATAAGAGTTCTAATGATGATTTCTATTCTTGGGTCTCATGTTGGTCTCAAAGTTCCTTCGTGCGGATTATAACGTGATGATCAATTGGAGAATCAACGGATGTTCGTGGCACCCGCTCGGTCTTGTGGTAGGTTACGGCTTTCCTTTCAGTAGACTCCGGTTAGTTTCCCATATTCATGGATTAGAAGGAACGAAGAATGCATGTGTAGGAATTGGAGATTTGGGATGGAATCATAGGTTGGTATTGTTGTGCGATTTGTATGTTCGGGCTTGTGGCCTGTAGATTCCCAAGGATTCTTGAATTGGTTTTCTTGAGTAATGGTGGATTTTATGCGACTTGGGAATAGTTGGTGGTACCTATTTTTCTATGTCTCACGATGAGAATTTCCATAAGATGCGACAAATTTGTGCTATGCCACCAATAGTGAATTTTTTAATAATTGGGTGGATAAAATGTACCAGCGATTGTGAATTAGTTCTAGATTGAGTAGTAGCGAACGACTTGTGAGTAGAAGGTCAATTTAATTGTATTAAGCTAATAGGCCAATGAAGGGAGAGCGGTAATAATGTGCTATGATTCATTGTTCTATTGTGCTGGCTGGATGCCACGTGTTGTTAGTAAATAATGGAATCTATTGTTCCTTCTTGATTGTGATATTGTAGAATCTTACTGGTTGACGTTGATACGAGGACAGAGTCCTATATGACTTGTGCAGTTTTCCAGATATTATTGGCGTACCCATGTTTGTACTTGTGACACTGATATATTGTTGGCGTACCCATGTTTGTACTTGTGACACTGATATATTGTTGGCGTACCCATGTTTGTACTTGTGGTATTGATCTGATCATTGATGTTGATACATGCATTGCACGCACTCTCATGGTTTACTGTTGATACGCTGCTGGTACTTGGTGAAACACTGTGATGAGCTGGGCTCGATTTTTAAATGAGGGTGTCGTGAGAGTTTGATATCGGATGTTAGTTCCAGAATCGTAGATTGAGTGAGTGCATGGACTCCATGGGTCCCCCAGGGTAGTGCCGGTGAGAAACCCCGTGGGTAAATATTCGGGGTCTCGTATGTCTGTTGGGCAAAGATCCAGAACGAGTGGCACTTAGACTTCACGACTCACCTTGGGTTGTGCTACCGAGATGTCGATATTTCCGTCCGGAGTACATATGTACACAACATTTGCATGGCATTGCATTTCATTCATACATTATTGCGTTGCATTACATTATGGCTTTTTTGTGATGACATGGTGCTTACTTGTGGTATTGGTTTCGGATTGGACGAATTGGAACTTGGCCTAATTGGGTTTAGACATACTACCTAGGCAAAGACGTGTATTTGGCTATGACTATGGTTGCCTTATACTTGCTAATTTATTTCTTAGATCGTCCGTATGATCAGTTATATGTTTGGCGTACAAAAGAATGTAGGAAAGGAATACATTAATGATAAGTGGACTCCTGTACTGAGAACGAATGGCATAAATGATAGATGAATAGCGTAAAACTATTATGGAATTGAATGATGGTCATTAGAGGAGAGCTTACATGATTTTCAGAGTCTTGATGTTATACGAGTGGTAAATGGGTATATAGTTTGATCTACTTGCTTATCCTGCTTATTTGTGAATTCTTTTACTGATATGTGTTTCTAATCATTGTCGGCCTATGATGCTTACTCAGTACGTAATGATTGTACTGATAGTACTCTTGCTACACCCTTTTGGGTGTAGAGTGTTTCAGGTGGTTGATTGTGACATGTTCGGATATGCGCGGTGCCTTTCTTGAAGGCCTCCTCCCACTTCATTCTGGGATGGAGGTCGGGTCTTAGAGTGTTGTTGTAATTTAGATCATTTAGTCGCTTTTGTACTAGTCTAGACCAGGTCGTGGGAAGTCGGAATGGGTCTAGTAATTATTTAACTGTTGTAATCGTTTTTGAATTCTTGGGTTAATAGAATAAATTGATTTCCGCTGTTATTTTTATATATCTAATAGATTCAACAAATTGTCTTTATTGATTGATGTGTTATTTAATTGAGGGTTCGTCTATCAAAGAGGGAAAGGTAGGTGCCTGCGCGATCCTAATTTGGGTCGTGACAAGTTAGTATCAGAGCCTAGGTTACCGGTCTCACAAGTACAAAAGCAATGTCTAGCAGAGTCTCGTGGAATGGTACATAGACTTCCGTGGCCATCCACGAGAGGCTATAGGGCATCTAGGAAAATTTCTTTTCCTTCTTTCAAATCGTGCTACTTTGGTCAAATTTGTATCTCGGTGTGCCCAATTGGTATCTAGGTGATTCCAATTGGTATCTACGCACGTAATCGAGTCATATTCTGGGATCAGATCTAATATGTGTTGGGTATGGTTGAGTTAAATTTTAGTTGCAAAAATAATCCGAAGATAGTAAGATATTACTGCTAGTTGTCATGCCCTAGCGGCCAGTCCACCACTGTGGTGTTAATGCTGCAGCAGGTCGTATTTTTTCTGTTTCCGATTCATATCTTTGCAGCGGGTCGTATTTTTTCCGTTATCGCTGCTTTTTTTTTTTGCTCTTGTAAGGACAACGAGGCGACGGTGCTTTCCAATCCTTCAATATCGGACAAATGATTGCAGGACTCTCTTCCCATTCATCACCTCTTTCTATCATGTGAATTTGATTCCCTCCATGCTTCGGGAGAGGATTTGTGTCCATATTTTGAGGTGTTGGCTCCAAGATAAGCTCATGATTGTCAATCATATCTTGTAGCTTGTGCCTTAAGTTTATGCAACATTCAGAAGTATGGCCAACTTGGTTAGAATGATAGGCGCAAGTGAAATCTGGCATATACCATCGATCCTTGGGGTTAGCAGGCTTTGGTGAAACAACACTCATTCGACTGGCGTCCCATAGCTTGGCAAACAAACTAGCCCTTGATTCTGGTAAAAAAGTGAACATTCTCGGAGGTTTCTTTTGGGGTGCCTCATGGTTCTTTGGTGGAAATTTGGTTTTGGAAAGTACGGTTTTGCGGAGCTTGGTTATTGGGTCTTTGGCATTCGATAATTTGGTCGTGGAGCTTGGCTGCTAGGTTGTGGTATTTGGTGTCACGACCCAACCCCGTAGGCCGTGACTAGTGCCCGAGCCGGACACTCGTATACACCTGTTAACTATAATAGTTCGCAACTAGCATAATAAAGAACTTATATATATATATATATACATAAAAGGCAGGACGTCGTCTCAAAACTGTCGGATATATCGACATATCATAGCCTTTGTCTGCGAGGAGTCTGACTACCACGAGATAACATTGTACATAAGCGGCAAGGCTATCATAACATGTGGGAACGTCCCAACTATATATATACGCAAGCCGACAAGGCTGCCACTACGAATGGGAACGTCCCAAAACATAAGTCATACAGACACGACTGAACAACAACTATATATAACCCACACATATGTCTACAGACCTCTAAGAGTATCAACAGTAACATGTGACGGGACAGGGCCCCGTCGTACCCCTGAATAAACATATACATATATCAGAAGATCTGTGCCAAAAGTCTAGACTCCGGAACAACGGAGCACTCCAAGACGACTGAGTAGAAATCTTAAACTGAAGGGTTGTTATATCCCGCATTTCGTACGTCGGGACATTCCGAGCTAGTCGTGAAAAGTTAAGGACAAGACTATGTCGGAATACGCGGTAGAGACTTGTGACCTCCGATTCGGTTTTAAGGTATAAGTCGTTTATGATTATTATTATTGGCATGGAATTTTAAGGGCGAACGTGGAATTTGAAAATCGTTATTAGTTCATGACTTCTTGGAGAAACCAAGTGGCCGTGGGTCCCACCCATGATTGGCCAATTATTTTAAGCCATCAAGATGTACATGTGTTCATCTTATATTTTGTAAGGGCTAAGTATGCACATGGACAAAGATGACAAGGCAAGACAAGTAATTCATCTTTTGTGACTTGAGAAAAATCTAGAAAATTGGAGAAAATTGAAGAAAAAAAAAGGGAAGAGAGACCGGCCATGTGCATGACATATGCATGTATTTGTATATATAAGTGATGAATAATACAAGGCATAATTCATTATTCACAAGCTCTAGAAATTTCAAGAGAGAGAGAGAAGGAAAGAAACATAGAGAAAGCATGGAAACCATTCGGCCAAGATGGGCTAGCCGAATATGGTCCCTCAAATTGATCAAGAAAAATTCCTTTCTCATAGGTTTCCTACTAATTTAAGGGTCCTTATTAACATGAGCTAGTTGTTGGAGCAAGCAAGGCGTTTGTTTGCACGATTCACAATTCTAGTAGGAGTTGAAGAGTAAGTGGAAGAAGGTAAGGTTTATCTTTTCTTTTTGCATGTGTTATGGACGTTGGAGTGTGTTGTAATGTGTTGAAATGGATAAAATTCATGAAGTTGTGTGTGATTGGTGTGGTGGCAGAATGGTGGTTGTTTGGTGTGGAAGAGATGAACAAATTTTATTTAGTAGTATGCTTGTTGTTGTGAATTTCATAAAAAAAATGAAGGTTTGATGGCTCAAATGGAAGTTGTAATCGTTGTGGACTGTTTTGGAAGTTAATGTGATCTTGATATGGTTTCTTGAATTTATGGAAATAATGTTGAAGACGTATGGAATTGTTGATATAGTTATGAATTTGGAAGAAGAAAATGTGTTATGAATGTTCCTAATTGGGTTGGAAGGTTTTCGGGTGCATTGTGTATTGGACCATTTGTTTTGGAATATTGCGCGAATTGCTTGAAATGTTCTTAAATCGTGTTTGAATGGCCTTGGGTTAATACTTGAACGTATGATCAATGAAGTTGGCTTGATTGTATGCGGTTTATTTGAATGTAAATGGAATGTCGTCGAACTATGTGGAAGAAGGTTGTTGATATTAGAATGTGTTTTGAATTAATTGTGGATGTTGTTTATTTAGTTATTGGTATTGTTGTTGAAGATTTGGCCGAGTGAAAATCTCGGGGTTGACGAATTTATAGGGGAAATGCTGCCCAAATTTCCGTAGGTGAGATGATGGCTTGGGATTGAATTCCTTGATGCTTATGACTAATGGATGATGCTTAATGACAGTATTGTAGATCGTGTGAAGCCGAGACGTAAGTTTGGATTAACTTAGAGGGCGGCCAGGTATGTAAACTTGACTCTCTTTCTTTGGCATGTCTTAGCACATGTAGGCTATGATATGATCCCCGAGGTAACTCTACTTCTACGATCCGAGCACGTCTATGAGTCTTAGTTGCTTCTTGATATCCGTATTCGGAGTATAGTTAAATTGTGGTCCTTATGCATTTTGTATGATTATATATGAACATGCATAGAAAGATTTTGTTCGTAAAGGCGGTAACTACGAACGTCGTAACTTCCATGGAAGGCTCGGATCGCTTCAATATGTCGTGGGAGGTTAAGCGTATGATGATCTTAACCTCCGGGCGGGCCAGATCGGTTGGGTACTTGTCCGTGGGCCAAAACGTTCCTTTATAGTTCTAGCAACTTGTTAAAAGAACTTAATATGGTTAACAACCCGACCGAATATGATTACTCACTTATACATTAGAGGTACGAAATGAGAAATTGTATGTATATGATGTTGATCCGTAACTATGATGGCTAGAGTTCTATTTGACAAGTCCGTAACATTCGAGATAAAGCTGAATTTGACTATGACTATTGACTTGGTTTTTAAATGATAGTCTGTTTTGATTGTTTTATGGAATCTGTGTAAATATACGAAATGAGAATTCGTATGCATATGATTTGGATACGTAACTATGATTGATAGAGTTTTATTTGATATGTTTAAAGGTAATATCGGAAGAGATTTGATTTGATTAATGCCATTGGCTTATAAATGATAATTTGTTTGATTATTCTGTTAAGTCTGTATAAATGTTGTGAGTTGCATATAGATCCCACGATTCTGCTCGTGCATATTATTGTTACTTCCTTCGCGGGTCGGCCGGTTGTTATCATGCGCGATTCGAAGTATGATGAGCTTCGAAGTATGATGAGCGTACGTATTATGGTGTTATGATGTGTCCCGATCACCTGCAGAGCCCCTCTTGGCCGGGTACCGTGGTTATATGATATGATGTGCGACGGAGAGACGGAGATATGAAAACAGAAGTATGATGAGTTGTAGCGCCCAAGGCGGAGGGGCGACCACGTTCCGTCCGTCGGGTCCTATTATGGACACATAGGGTATATGATATGATAATCGATGATCGATGACATGATGATTACGGTAATGTGATGATATGATAATATGATGATTTGTACGATGTGATGATATGATAATCGATGATTATTCTGAGGTCCATTTCGGAGGGCGGGACGCGTTATATGTTATATATATATGTATTCTGAAATGTGATCAGTTGGTATCGGAGCCGGTGGTGGGGCAAACCCAATGGTAGGGCAAACCCAATGGTGGGGCAAACCTAGTGGTGAGGCAAATTTTATACTGGTTTAGGCGAATCCCCGCATTAGTATGGCGAATCGCATTGGTTTAGGCGAATCCCACATTGGTTTAGGCGAATCCCACATCGGTTAATGTCAGCTACTATGATATGATCTATTTTCTATATATATGAGACAGAAATGTTTTTAAAAGAAAGCGAAGCATTTAAAATTAGATCATTATATTGGTCCTCGCACCTCGTATATATGATTTGTTTCTCGGATGCAAAGCACCTTGACATTAAGTTATTATGTTATTTGTACGTACTCCTTATTTCGATTATGATCTTGTTTTACGTATTCCATGCTTTACATATTCGTGCGACCCCCTTTCTTCGGGGGATGCGTTTCATGCCGCGCCGGTACACCCAGATGCGCTGAAGATATTAGTAGAAGACGTTCCAGCAGGATTGGCGAGCTCCATTTCCTCCGGAGTATTGCCGAGTCAGAATGTTTATGTTATGAAAGTTTGTTCTATGTTAGAGACTTGGCAGACAGTGTCATGCGTATAGTATGTCGGTCTGTAAGCGGCTCCATAAGCCGATGTGTTGTTATATGTTATATTACAGATTTCGTACGACTACAGATGCTGTTTGATATAAAGAAGGTGAAAAGCATATTTGTTTTTCTGAAAAAGTTCTATTATGTATTTATGCTATGATTAAGGGCCCAGTCTGAGTACGAGTACTACGAAGGTCAGCGGGTTCGCTCGGCCCTAAATAAGGGTTGGGTGCCCATCACCTGCGGATTAAGGGTGTGACAAATTGGTATCGAGCGATTCGTCTAAGTAGTACATCTCAAAGTCGTGTCCGGTAGAGTCCTGTTTATGGTGTGAAGATGGCCACATTTATAAACAGGAGGCTACGGGGCATCTAGGGTGGTTAATCTTCTTTCACTTCTTAGATCGTGCCATAGAGCCAA
Organism: Lycium ferocissimum; assembly: GCF_029784015.1. Classification (NCBI taxonomy): domain Eukaryota; kingdom Viridiplantae; phylum Streptophyta; class Magnoliopsida; order Solanales; family Solanaceae; genus Lycium; species Lycium ferocissimum. Next base: position 18,851 of record NW_026727613.1, read on the forward strand.
GTCATAGGGAATGAGATTTCCGGTACTAGCCTTTGATTTTAGCGAGAAGAACGACCGATCGAAGAAGGCGATTGATGATGGAAGTTACAAAGCACGCAGGTAAGTAAAGTTACGAAAGATATATGTTGAGTAAGGTATTGGCGCATGATTGAAATGTGAAGTTGGAAAAAAAATGAAAAGGAAAGTAAGCAAGAAAGGGTAACACGTGCAGTCGTGTTGAGCATATGAGGTAAGTCCACTATTTTCAGACCTTTATGAATATTGAGAGGCCTGTGCGGCTGTGATACGATACGATACGATACGATATGATGTATGTATATGATGATGGCCTTGTGAGGCAGCCTTGTTGGTATTTCACATTGTGCGGGTTTTGGGATAATAAGGAATACGGAGAGCTTCTGCGGCAATTTTTCTAGAAATGGTACGGAAATGAGATATAAGTCTGGAATATGTTTTGAAAGAGTCGTGTTAATAGTAACGATGGGAGACGACTGAGCCACGAGTATGGCTGCCCTCTAGGAATAAGTTAACAAAGGAGCTGGTGATAATAGTAAATAGGAGGCCGATGAGGATATGGTAATAAGTGTTATATCCCCTATTTCGTACATTGGGACAATTCGGATTAACTGTGATAAGTTAGAGACAAGACCATTCCGGGATATGAAGTCGGGACTTTTGATCTTCGATTTCGTTTTAAGACCTAATGTGTTCATGAATTTGTTGGCATGGAACAACCAGGAAAATTTGGGACCAAAAGTGGAATTGTTGGAAGTTGGAAATCATGCAATATGGCCTTGTGGCCGTGTGGTCTTCAAATGGCCCACACATTTTTGTGGCCAATTTTAATTGGTCCAACACATGTGTGGGCCATGGTTATTGTGTAATATGTGTGTGGTTATAAAACATGACTAAGTAGTCATCTTTTCCATTCTCTCCATACTTAGAAAAATCAAGAAAGTTGAAGAACAACAACATAACCATTCGGCCAAAGGGAGGAAAAAGTAGGACCAAGATTTAGCCATTCCAAAAATATTTCGTTGATGCAAATCCACTAATTGGAGGTCCCTAAGTAGCGTGGAAGTGTTGTTCGGGTCATCCAACCATTCGTTGTGTCATTCGCAAACCACAGCCTAATTGTGAAGTTGAAGAAGAAAGGTAAGAATTAATCTTGTTTTATGTGTTACGGCGGGTGTATGCATGTTGTAGTATGCTAAAATGGATGAAATTCATGAAATATAATATGTTGGAGTTGAGCGTGTAAGGGTGTGTATGGTCGTGTAGGTGTGTGTGTTGTGTTGAGATGATGAGTTGATTTTATGTAGCATGTTTGGTTGTGTAGTGTGAAGAAAAGAATGAGAATCATCCACGTATGTATATATGTAGTGTTGGCCGAAAATGGGCCATGTTATGTGACAAAGGATGAATTAATTCTACTTAGCGTTTTAATTGTCGTCGTTATGAATTCTATGTTGGCGATAAGAGTTTGATGACTCAAAATGATATTGTGAGTGTTGCGGGCTGATTTGGAGGCTATGGCACATTTGATGTAATTTATATATTTATGAGAATGATGTTGTTAGAATGTGAATTGTTGGTACAAATCATGATTCGGAAGTTAGAAATATGTTATGGATGTTGTTCTCGAATTTGGGACAGTTTTCGGGTATATTGGAACATTAGTTGGATTGTTGGAAATATTGTGTGAATTGTTTATAATGTTTTTAAATGTTGTTAGTATGGATTCGGATTGGTATTTGAATGTATAAGCGTTGATGTTGGCTTGAAGGTAAGCGTTGAATTGAATATTATGAATGTTGTTGAATGATGTAAAAGGGTTACTAATGTTATATTGCGTTTCGGATTGATTATTGATGTTGCTAGTTTGGTTGTTGGTGTTGTTGTTGTTGGTTTGGTGAGTTAAATTCTCGGGGTTGGCCTAGTTACGGAAATGCTGCCCAAATTTCCATAGAATTATGTGTTGATTTGGAAATGAACTTCTAAACACATATAGTAACGTTGATATTTATTGATGTTATGTAGACTTTGGGCGGCCCGAGACATAGGTTTGATTTGGACTAGCTTGAGTTTGAGCTAGCGTTGAGAGCATTCGAGGTATGTAAAGCTTACCTTTCCTTCTTTTGGCATGTCTTAGATATGGCTAGGTTGTGATATGTTATGAGCTTCGGGGGTAATTCTATTCTTAAAAGTCCGAGCACGTTTATGAGTCGTATTTGCTTTTGATGTTGGCATCCTTATATGGTGAAGCTATGGTTTATACGTCTTTTGTATGACTAAGTTTCAAAAGTTGCATAAAAGTTTGGTTTTTAAAAGAGTTTTGTTCTTAAATGATTCCGAAAACTAAGAAAGTCCGTAACTTTCACAGACAGAACCGAATCGCTTCGATATGCTCAAAAATGGTTCTATGACGTATGATGACTTAAATTTTTTTATGGGCGGGCCCGACTTGCGTCGACACCCTTCCGTGGGCCCCACGACTTTCCTTATGTACTTCTGACGATTTTTGAAAGGATATGATATGACTATTTTTCCGATTTCAAGTACGATCAGTTTACTTACCTTTTGAGTTTGTAATAATGATTCGGTAACATATGATGACTATGATTTTCGTAGGCGGGCCGGATGGTGGACGCTCGTCCGTGGGTCCGCCGATCTTCTGTACAATTCGATGGCTTTTTGAAAGAATTCAATATGACTACCTTCCGACCCCGAGCATGATTATATATTTGTCTATTGTGTCTGAAATAATGATTCGTGTACTTATGATTCCGATACGTAACTATGGTTTCTGAAGTTCGGTTTGATATGTTCCGGAGGGACATTCGGAAGAAAGTCTGTTTTGACTACTGTTTGGCTTATAAACAACAGTCTGTTTGATTATTCTATTGAATTTTTGTGAATGTTTAGCATTGTATATGATTTCTACGATTATGCTCGTGCATTCTGTTATTACTTCCTTCGCCGGATCCCGGGCCGGTTATTATCGTGCGCTTGTCCCGAAGTATGATGTGATTGAAGTATGATGTGATTCGGAAAGTATGTGATATGCAATATTGACCATTTGGACTTTTGACCGCGGTATGTGATATGTGATATTGCCCGGACATTTGGACATTTGACCGCGGGCTGCGACATTGGCAATTTGGACTTTTGACCGCGGTATGTCGGGTTTTCGGAGACATGAAATCTTCTGGAGTATGATGTGTTATGGCGCCCGGGACAGGAGGGGCGACCATGTTCTGTCCGCCGGGTCCCATTGCGGAACGTATGTGTTATGTGATATGGTATGGGATGATTTGATGATATGATAATCTGATATAATATGTTATACGATGATATGATGTGATGTATGATTATGATATTATATATGGATCGGGCCGTACGTTCCTCGGCACTATTATTTTATTTATGGATCGGGTCGTACGTTCCTCGGCATTCGGTTAACGTCAGTTTATATGATATGTTCTATTTTACGTATATGTGAGACGAAATGTTTTCAAAATAAAGCTAAGCATTTTGGGCATTCGATGGTTACATTTGTCTACACTTGCTTTGCTTATGTATGATTTGTATTTCGGATATAAGTACTTTGGTATTTGGGTTATTATGCTCACGTTCTGTACACCTTACTTCGGTTATGACTTCGTTTCTGTACTTCCTGCTTTGCATACTCAGTACATATTCCGTACTGACCCCCTTTCTTCGGGGGCTGCGTTTCATGCCCGCAGGTACAGATACAGATTTTGGTGATCCGCCGGCGTAGGATTTCCATTCTGCTGTTTGGAGTGCTCCCTTTGTTCCGGAGCCTACATTTTGGTATATATACTCTTCCGTTGTACATGTGTTTGCTTATTCAGGGGTACGGCGGGGCCCTGTCCCGTCCTATGATTCTGTTGTTCTGTTCAGAGGTCTGTAGACATAGATGTGGGTCATGTACAGTTTGATCGGATGCGTTGGGCGAGTTGTGTTTGGGCGGCCCATCCGCCGTGGCGGCCTTGTCGGCTGCGTGTATGTATGCCTTGATACGTTGTGTATATTATGATGGCCTTGCCGGCTTCTGTGATATATGTATGTTTATATTTGAGACAGTTTGAGACAGCGATTGATATTTGTACACGTATAAGCTATCTATATGCGATTCTGTTTGATAAATGTGTTTGGGTGCCCAGCTCGGGCACCGGTCACGGCCTACGGGGTTGGGTCGTGACAGAAGTAGTATCAGAGCGGTTCGTCCTCAGAATGTCTACAGACCGTATCCAGTAGAGTCTTGTTTATCGGTGTGTTGTGCACCACATCTATAAGCAGGAAGCTACAGGGCATTTAGGATGTTATCTTTCTTTCTGATCTTAGATCGTGCGATAGAGCTGTATTATCAGGATGACCCCTCCCTAACGGATTGTTATGATTTCAGCGATGCCTCCGAGGAAGGCGACGGCTGCCCAAAAGGGCAAGTCTACAGCGGCAGGTGAGACCAGCCGAGCCCGGATGACTACTAGGGCTCGTGCCCAGATTGAGCCAGATATTGTGCCTCGGCGGCTGGTTCGCTACGCCGCCGGTATCGGAGGGATTTGGAGCGACCACGGGCTGCCGGCACGAGGGGCGGCTCCACCGGCTCCCGCGGCACCGGTACTCTCGCCTCCGGCCCCCGGCCCGGGGGCGGATGGTGGGACCCTACGAGAGGCAGTCCGGTTATTGACTCGATTGGTAGCGGGGCGGAGTCCACGGAACGGGGAGTAGGGGATGATCGTGTAGACGAGCGCGATAGTCGGAGGGCCCGTGATTTTTTACGCTTTGTGGCCCGCGAGTTTTTTGGGTCAAAGCCGCGAGGGACCCTCGGGAGTTCATCCGGCGGATGGCGTACCTTGCGATTGATTAGTGCTTCCGAGACAGAGTCAGTTGAGATGGCGTCCTATCGGTTACACGATGTAGCGGCAAATTGGTATGAGTCTTGGATGCTGTCTAGGGGCGAGGGTGCCCCTCCAACCGTATGGGGCGAGTTTACAGAGGCCTTCCTGGCCCATTTTCTACCTCCGGAGGCGAGGCGGGCCAGGGTGGACAGATTCCTGCTGCTAAAGCAGAGGGGCAGGAGCGTCCGGGAGTATAGCCTGGAGTTTGATTCACTGGCCAGATATGCGCCCACTTATGTAGCTGATATGACTGACCGGATGCACCGGTATGTGATGGGGCTGGACCAGTACTTGGTTGACAGCTGCTTGGTGATGGCGGCCCAGACAGGTATGGATATTGCCCGTGTGCAGGCACACGCTCAGGGTATGAAAGATCGCCACGAAGGGCACCGGCTGGCCGGGGATTATGACGAGGCCAACCCGAAGGGCCGGATCCGCGGCATGTCGGGAGTCTCGGGGCGGTGGCCTCGACGGCGGCGAGCGAGATATCCTCCCCCCGGCCGGACCGAGCACACCCCCGGTTCCCCGGTCGGAGACTCCGAGGATGCGGGTATTCGGGGAGTGAGCCCGAGCTGCAGGGCTTCGGCCCGCGGAGGGACGAGAGGTTCCGCCGGTTGAGGCCACCCCTACCTCGAAGTCCTCATTGTAGGAGATGCCACCGGTGGAGGGTGTTATCGTGCCACGGGCGCGTGCTTTAGGCCAGCGGGGGCCACCTTATGAGAGATTGTCCGCTCGGGGGCGGTGCGGGGGAGCGGCTCGGTCTCTAGGGTCGATTCCGGTTCGTCTTCCCGCCAGTATCTATGCGCCCGATGGGGGCGGGCATCACCGCCACCCCGGCGGCCGTGGCGAAGGCCGTGACGGGCCTCCGGTTACGGCGGTCCATCGAACCGCCTATATGCGTTGACCCGTGGACGGGATCGGAGCGCCACCGGACACGCGGGTACGGGGGTAATTTAGACTCTTTAATTAGTTATGTGATTGATGTATGTTGTTTGTGATAATTGTAAAAGAAACTCCCCCGAGTGTTTATAAGATCCCGTAAGGCTAATTTAACATTCGAGGACGAATGTTCTAAAGGGGGGGGGGGGGAGGATGTTATATCCCGTATTTTGTACATTGGGATAATTCGAATTAACTATGATAAGTTAGAGACAAGACCATTCCGGGATATGAAGTCGGGACTTTTGATCTTCGATTTCGTTTTAAGACCTAATGTGTTCATGAATTTGTTGGCATGGAACAACTAGGAAAATTTGGGACCAAAAGTGGAATTGTTGGAAGTTGGAAATCATGCAATATGGCCTTGTGGCCGTGTGGTCTTCAAATGGCCCCACACATTTTTGTGGCCAATTTTAATTGGTCCAACACATGTGTGGGCCATGGACACTTGTGTAATATGTGTGTGGTTATAAAAGATGACTAAGTAGTCATCTTTTCCATTCTCTACATACTTAGAAAAATCAAGAAAGTTGAAGAACAACAACATAACCATTCAGCCAAAGGAGGAAAAGTAGAACCAAGATTTAGCCATTCCAAAAATATTTCGTTGATGCAAATCCACTAATTGGAGGTCCCTAAGTAGCGTGGAAGTGTTGTTCGGGTCATCCAACCATTCGTTGTGTCATTCGCAAACCCTAGCCTAATTGTGAAGTTGAAGAAGAAAGGTAAGAATTAATCTTGTTTTATGTGTTATGAATGGTGTATGCATGTTGTAGTATGCTAAAATGGATGAAATTCATGAAATATAATATGTTGGAGTTGAGCCGTGTAGGGTGTGTATGGCCGTGTAGGTGTGTGTGTTGTGTTGAGATGATGAGTTGATTTTATGTAGCATGTTTGGTTGTGTAGTGTGAAGAAAAGAATGAGAATCATCCACATATGTATATATGTAGTGTTGGCCGAAAATGGGCCATGTTATGTGACAAAGGATGAATTAATTCTACTTAGCGTTTTAATTGTCGTCGTTATGAATTCTATGTTGGCGATAAGAGTTTGATGACTCAAAATGATATTGTGAGTGTTGCGGGCTGATTTGGAGGCTATGGCACATTTGATGTAATTTATATATTTATGAGAATGATGTTGTTAGAATGTGAATTGTTGGTACAAATCATGATTCGGAAGTTAGAAATATGTTATGGATGTTGTTCTCGGATTTGGGACAGTTTTCGGGTATATTGGAACATTAGTTGGATTGTTGGAAATATGTGTGAATTGTTTATAATGTTTTTAAATGTTGTTAGTATGGATTCGGATTAGTATTTGAATGTATAAGCGTTGATGTTGGCTTGAAGGTAAGCCGTTGAATTGAATATTATGAATGTTGTTGAATGATGTAAAAGAGGGTTACTAATGTTATATTGCGTTTCGGATTGATTATTGATGTTTCTAGTTTGGTTGTTGGTGTTGTTGTTGTTGGTTTGGCTGAGTTAAATTCTCGGGGTTGGCCTAGTTACAGGGGAAATGCTGCCCAAATTTCCATAGAATTATGTGTTGATTTGGAAATGAACTTCTAAACACATATAGTAACGTTGATATTTATTGATGTTATGTAGACTTTGGGCAGCCCGAGACATAGGTTTGATTTGGACTATCTTGAGTTTGAGCTAGCGTTGAGAGCATTCGAGGAATGTAAAGCTTACCTTTCCTTCTTTTGGCATGTCTTAGATATGGCTAGGTTGTGATATGTTATGAGCTTCGGGGGTAATTCTATTCTTAAAAGTCCGAGCACGTTTATGAGTCGTATTTGCTTTTGATGTTGGCATCCTTATATGGTCAAGCTATGGTTTATACGTCTTTTGTATGACTAAGTTTCAAAAGTTGCATAAAAGTTTGGTTTTTAAAAGAGTTTTGTTCCTAAATGATTCCGAAAACTACGAAAGTCCGTAACTTTCACAGACAGAACCGAATCGCTTCGATATGCTAAAAAATGGTTCTATGACGTATGATGATGTCACGACCCAATTCCGTAGGCCGCGACTCGTGCCCTAGTTGGGCACTCATACGTACCTTACCCTAAATTAGCAAAATATTAAAGACAAACAGAAATAATAATTTAGCAAGGACAAGTGGGCATGCCGCACGAAGGCCGATAAGGCCGTCACAAAACATAGGTAAACTCTAAATGTACGCAAATCTCACGAAACATATACAGAACCCACACCACTTGTCTACGGACTCTCTGAGAACAAAAACATAATCATATGACGGGACAGGGCCCCGTCGTACCCAGAATCAATACGTACATATGGCATAAAAAGTCTATACCAAATCATGGGCTCCGAACAAAGGAGCACTTCAAACAGCCGAGCAGACAACCTAGGCGAACGGATCAAATCGAACGTCCGTACTCGCGTGGCACGAAACGCACCCCCGAAGAAAGGGGGGGTCGTACGGAAAATGTACCGAATATGTAAAGCGAGATCGTAATAAATAAGACTAAAATCGGAACGAATGTACGGAAAACAAACGAGATGCCTAGGGAATAAAAAAAAAAAAAAACGTATAAATCATAAGTAATGCATGCAGAAAACATATGCAAAGCCGGCCCCGCTATGGGACTCGGTGAACGAGAGCGAGAGTAGGCCCCCTTCTCCGCGCCATAACACAAAGATACTTCGTAGTAAAGGGAATATCTCCGAATCAAATCATAACATACCAAGTGGCCACATCAGAGCATAATCAACAGATATCAGCATAAGCGTACATGGCACATCATACACCGTAACCCATGCACGTATATACTCGCCCCCCTCACACACGGGGCGCGGCGAACAATGCGAGACATACGCTTGAGAACATATCGGCCGGGCTCGGTGGGGGAAACATTGAGGCATCCACGAGTGGAGTAGTGAGAAACTAATGCAATAAAAATACCATAAAATTTTCCAAATACTCAATGAGGCATAGGGAACGACAAATCATAGTAACGAAATCGGACGGAATCATAGTACGTACCTTTCGGACATCGCAAAGAGTTGTGTCGGACGAACATTCGGAGTCAGAGTACATATCAAAACGTCTCATAGGACTTAATGGAATATTTAAAACGATTTTTGTTTAGTAGCTAAAACATTCCTTAAAAGCCGCTCGAAGACAAATTGTAAATACAAAGGAGTAAAATCAGAAATAGGGGGCCCACCTCGGTCAATTGAGGTGGCGGACGTAAATTACATATGTTCAGCTTCATAATATCGTTTACGAGGATTTTAAGGTAATCGGATTTTATTTACAAAAGTTGGGGAGGTTTAGATCACTTTCTAGTCATTCACCACCTAACTAATTCGGTCTGCGAAAGAAAAGGGAGAATTTTCGAATACGGATTCCGAAGAGTGGAGTTGTCCCCGAGGTTCGAATTCAAGCCTAGTACATCTAGGGCGTGCCAAGGAAAGAATAGGGGTAGCTTTACATACCTTTCGCGCTTGTTAAGCTCGTCGAAACTCCGGCCTCGTTTCGTCAAAAATCTGCAAATGGTCATCTTTACCAGTTACTATTCATGCAAGCTGACATTTCAATCTTTGGTTTCTATCTGGCTACCGAAATTTCGGCAGCACTTCCCCTATAAATACGACACCCCCGAGATTCAACTCGGCTCAATACAACTAACAACAACCCAACAACCACACCATCAATCACAACAAAACACAATATAACATAACTAGCCAACTTTTCCGACATAATACAATAGTTTCCATTTCGACTTCATATTTTCAAATCCACATCAATACTTCCCTATTTACACACTAATTTAAGATCCTTCAAACACAAACCAAAAGTATTTCAAACCTTACATCCGATATTCAACAATTCCATATTCTATCCAAAATTCTTATTTATGCAACAAAATCATCCCAACACGTTTTCTACTCACTAATTCATCACCAATAACAATAATCTATACTTGAACACTTCATTATCTTAATATCATAAAATCACACTAATACGACATAATTCTCTACATTCCTTTTTCATACCAACTTAACCCATAAATGCTTCGTTTACATTATAATGATCACCACAACGCGACTAACATGTTAAACAAAATAAACTCGTCACCATTTCACCTACATATAGGCCACGGCCAAGCATCAATATTTCAACTTCAACCAAATTTATTCAACTTTCATCTCCAATGTGAATTCCACCACAATCACAACTAGAATACAACATGAAATTTAATCCACCTTGCCTACACAACCATACACACACACGGCCACATGCATGCACACACATTCACCATGCCAACTTCCATATTTTCATATATTCTAGTCATTTACATATTCTACAACACAAATAAACCTTCATAACATAAATAGAAGGGATGAATTCTTACCTTCCTCTTCAAGTTTCTTCACTCCACCAAATTACTCAAACGACAAAACCAATGGATTATCTTCCGAAATAACTACGCCACGTTGTTAAGGGACCTTGAATTGGTAGGAATATAACAAGAGAATAATTTTTGGGAACAAAAATTGAAGGGGCAAAATTTAAAGACCATGGCCGAATGGCCATGGTTGCTCTCATCCTTCTTTCTTTCTTTCTTTCTCTCAATTTCTCTTGAAAATTCTTGAAGTCTCCATGTCCCTAATATTAATTAGTTGGTCACATGATTAATCACATGACCAACTTAGTGGGCTTAGGCCAAGCAAGGCCATGGCCGGCCACCCTTCATGGGTTGGGCTTGGCTTCAATTTTTTTTTCCTTCATTTTCCAAGTCCAAAATCCTTAGCCCACATTTGGTAATTCATGAAATCATTTTCCAAGATTCCAATTTTGCCCTTAGTCTTTTCCAATATTTCCACGTCACTAGTCTACAAAACATCACATGCACACTAAGTAGAATCCCATTGGAACCTTAATTCCTACCATTCCGAATCATTTCCAATTCTTCCGAATACACATAAAATGCGAGGTATAACAGATGACTTAAATTTTTTTATGGGCGGGCCCGACTTGCGTCGACACCCTTCCGTGGGCCCCGCGACTTTCCTATGTACTTCTGACGATTTTTGAAAGGATATGATATGACTATTTTTCCGATTTCAAGTACGATCAGTTTACTTACCTTTTGAGTTTGTAATAATGATTCGGTAACATATGATGACTATGATTTTCGTAGGCGGGCCCGGATGGGGCTGACGCTCGTCCGTGGGTCCCGCGATCTTCTTTTGTACAATTCTGATGGATTTTGAAAGAATTCAATATGACTACCTTTCCGACCCCCGAGCATGATTATATATTTGTCTGTTGTGTCTGAAATAATGATTCGTATACTTATGATTCCGATACGTAACTATGGTTTCTGAAGTTCGGTTTGATATGTTCCGGAGGGACATTTGGAAGAAAGTCTGTTTTGACTACTGTTTGGCTTATAAACAACAGTCTGTTTGATTACTCTATTGAATTTTTGTGAATGTTTAGCATTGTATATGATTTCCTACGATTCTGCTCGTGCATTCTGTTATTACTTCCTTCGCCGGATCCCGGGCCGGTTATTATCGTGCGCACAATCTGAAGTATGATGTGATTCCGAAGTATGATGTGATTCTGAAGTATGTGATATGCAATATTGACCGCTGGACTTTTGACCGCGGTATGTGATATGTGATATTGCCCGCTGGACATTTGACCGCGGGCTGCGACATTGACCGCTGGACTTTTGACCGCGGTATGTCGGGTTTCGGAGACATGAAATCTTCTGGAGTATGATGTGTTATGGCGCCCGAGACAGGAGGGGCGACCATGTTCTGTCCGTCGGGTCCCATTGTGGACCGTATGTGTTATGTGATATGGTATGCGATGATTTGATGATATGATAATCTGATATAATATGTTATACGATGATATGATGTGATGTATGATTATGATATTATATATGGATCGGGCCGTACGTTCCTCGGCACTATTATTTTATTTATGGATCGGGCCGTACGTTCCTCGGCATTCGGTTAACGTCAGTTTATATGATATGTTCTATTTTCTGTATATGTGAGACAGAAATGTTTTTCAAAATAAAGCTAAGCATTTTGGGCATTCTGATGGTTACATTTGTCTTCTTCGTTTATGTATGATTTGTATTTCGGATATAAGTACTTTGGTATTTGGGTTATTATGCTCACGTTCTGTACACCTTACTTCGGTTATGACTTCATTTCTGTACTTCCTGTTTTGCATACTCAGTACATATTCCGTACTGACCCCCTTTCTTCGGGGGCTGCGTTTCATGCCCGCAGGTACAGATACATATTTTGGTGATCCGCCGGCGTAGGATTTCCATTCTGCTATTCGGAGTGCTCCCTTTGTTCCGGGGCCTACATTTTGGTATATATACTCTTCCGTTGTACATGTGTTTGCTTATTCAGGGGTACGGCGGGGCCCTGTCCCGTCATATGATTATGTTGTTCTGTTCAGAGGTCTGTAGACATAGATGTGGGTCGTATACGGTTTGATCGGATGCGTTGGGCGAGTTGTGTTTGGGCGGCCCATCCGCCATGGCGGCCTTGTCGAGCCGCGTGTATTTATGCCTTGATACGTTGTGTATATTATGATGGCCTTGCCGGCTTCGTGATATATGTATGTTTATATTTGAGACGAGTTTGAGACAAGCCGATTGATATTTGTACACGTATAAGCTATCTATATGCGATTCTGTTTGATAAATGTGTTTGGGTGCCCAGCTCGGGCACCGGTCACGGCCTACGGGGTTGGGTCGTGACAATAAGGAATTTGGAACGGATTGGTGATGTTAAGAGATGACTTGTGACATTAAGAGATGACTTTGAAAGGACTGGTAGGTTTGGATAAAGTGATATGATTAAGACAAGGGTACGGAGGAAAAAGAATTGTGACGAATAGGAACGTACTGATAAGACAGCCGATGAGATGTGTCGTGAGGACGTTTTGGGATATGCTAAGATTCCGACCTACTCCAGATTATGTGATGAAGGTTATGCGGTGAGGTGGACACGATCATACCAGCATTAACGCACCCGATTTTGTTAGAGTTTCAAGGTTAAGCGTGCTGGAGTGAGAGAAATTTTGGGATGGGTGACCCCCCCCCCCCCCCGGGAAGTTTTCTGAAAATCTTACAAATTCAGACGTAAGAAGCAAATGAGAAACTGGAGTAGTACGAGAAAAATTAGAGTATGCGGAGTGGCCGGGGAATCTTAAGAGGACGCGTAGGACGGGCGGATCGGGTCGGTGAGGAGAAGGAGTTAACGGAAAGGGAAATAAGAAGGAAGTGGGACAACAGTGTAGTAATAGGATATGACGTGTGCAACTAAGGACACGAGTACCATAAATGACGGGATTGTGAGAGCTCAAATTATAGAAAGATGGGAAACGAAGTAGAACGAATGTTAGGAAATGACTGGGATGATACGGATGAATGTGAGTGAATAGAGTACGTTTTGAAAATGAGAGAAGGATTATGTAGAAGAAGTGTGTTATGAGTGCCACAAAGGTAGCATAAGATCCCTCGTGTGCAGAATAAGGGAATTACCCGAGATAAGTTGAGATAAAGATAACATTTCAAGAAGACTTTGGGCACTTACCGTCGGAATAAAAGTGTTGTCTAATTGAGATTGGAAATAAGGACATGAGGCGAAGTATAAACGGATAATGGTATAAGTACACCCCTAAAGGGGGGAAGCAGGTGAGAGAAATGTAAGGATGAGATAGAAACAGTTGATACGGTAGTGTGTTTGTTATGGACGCTTGGGCTGCAAATGAGACCCTTACAGAAGTGAGTTAGTAGGATCGGGAAGACCGACAATAAGTGGATAAAAGTCAAGATAATGTTAGTGTGAGGAGTTTTGCACAGACTTTGTATGACACGACGCCAGAAAGTGGACGTGTATGAAGAAAAAGAGTATGACAAGAGAAGGGTATTGGATAGCTTAAGAGATAGTATGAAGGATGGCAATAGCTATGAAAAGGGAGCTCCCCCGAGGTGCTTATGAGATCCCGTAAGACTAGTTGAACATTCGAGGACGAATGTTCTAAAGGGGGGAAGGATGTTATATCCCGCATTTCGTACGTCGGGACATTCCGAGCTAGTCGTGAAAAGTTAAGGACAAGACTATGTCGGAATACGCGGTAGAGACTTGTGACCTCCGATTCGGTTTTAAGGTATAAGTCGTTTATGAATATTATTATTGGCATGGAATGTTAAGTGGCGAACGTGGAATTTGGAAATCGTTATTAGTTCATGACTTCTTGGAGAAGCCAAGTGGCCGTGGGTCCCACCCATGGTTGGCCAATTATTTTAAGCCATGAAGATGTACATGTGTTCATCTTATATTTTGTAAGGGCTAAGTATGCACATGGACAAAGATGACAAGGCAAGACAAGTAATTCATCTTTTGTGACTTGAGAAAAATCTAGAAAATTGGAGAAAAAAAAAAGGGAAGAGAGACCGGCCATGTGCATGACATGTGCATGTATCTATATATATAAGTGATGAATAATACAAGGCATAATTCATTATTCACAAGCTCTAGAAATTTCAAGAGAGAGAGAAGGAAAGAAACATAGAGAAAGCATCGAAACCATTCAGCCAAGATGGGCTGGCCGAATATGGTCCCTCAAATTGATCAAGAAAAATTCCTTTCTCATAGGTTTCCTACTAATTTAAGGGTCCTTATTAACATGAGCTAGTTGTTGGAGCAAGCAAGGCGTTTGTTTGCACGATTCACAATTCTAGCCGAGAGTTGAAGAGTAAGTGGAAGAAGGTAAGGTTCTATCTTTTCTTTTTGCATGTGTTATGGACGTTGGAGTGTGTTGTAATGTGTTGAAATGGATAAAATTCATGAAGTTGTGTGTGATTGGTGTGGTGGCCGAATGGTGGTTGTTTGGTGTGGAAGAGATGAACAAATTTTATTTAGAAGTATGCTTGTTGTTGTTGTGAATTTCATGATAAAAAAATGAAGGTTTGATGGCTCAAATGGAAGTTGTAATCGTTGTGGACTATTTTGGAAGTTAATGTGATCTTGATATGGTTTCTTGAATTTATGGAAATAATGTTGAAGACGTATGGAATTGTTGATATAGTTATGAATTTGGAAGAAGAAAATGTGTTATGAATGTTCCTAATTGGGTTGGAAGGTTTCGGGTGCATTGTGTATTGGACGGGCTGTTTTGGAATATTGCGCGAATTGCTTGAAATGTTCTTAAATCGTGTTTGAATGGCCTTGGGTTAATACTTGAACGTATGATCAATGAAGTTGGCTTGATTGTATGCGGTTTATTTGAATGTAAATGGAATTTCGTCGAACTATGCGGAAGAAGGTTGTTGATATTAGAATGTGTTTTGAATTAATTGTGGATGTTGTTTATATGGTTATTGGTATTGTTGTTAAAGATTTGGCCGAGTGGAAATCTCGGGGTTGACGAATTTATAGGGGAAATGCTGCCCAAATTTCCGTAGGTGAGATGATGGCTTGGGATTGAATTCCTTGATGCTTATGACTAATGGATAATGCTTAATGACAGTATTGTAGATCGTGTGAAGCCGAGACGTAAGTTTGGATTAGCTTAGAGGGCGGCCAAGGTATGTAAAGCTTGACTCTCTTTTCTTTGGCATGTCTTAGCACATGTAGGCTATGATATGATCCCCGAGGTAACTCTACTCCTACGATCCGAGCACGTCTATGAGTCTTAGTTGCTTCTTGATATCCGTATTCATAGTATAGTTAAATTGTGGTCCTTATGCCTTTTGTATGATTATATATGAACATGCATAGAAAGATTTTGTTCGTAAAAGGGGCGGTAACTACGAACGTCCGTAACTTCCATAGGAAGGCTCGGATCGCTTCAATATGTCCGTGGGAGGTTCTGTAGCATATGATGATCTTAACCTCCACGGGCGGGCCCGGATCGGTTGGGTACTTGTCCGTGGGCCCGCAAGACGTTCCTTTGTATAGTTCTAGCAACTTGTTAAAAGAACTTAATATGGTTAACAACCCGACTTCCGAATATGATTACTCACTTATCTGTTAAGTCTGAAATGAGAAATCGTATGTATATGATGTTGATCCGTAACTATGATGGCTAGAGTTCTATTTGACAAGTCCCGAGTAACATTCGAGAGAAACTGAATTTGACTATGACTATTGGCTTGGTTTTTAAATGATAGTCTGTTTTGATTGTTTTATGGAATCTGTGTAAATATACGAAATGAGAATTCGTATGCATATGATTTGGATACCGAACTATGATTGATAGAGTTTTATTTGATATGTTTCCGAGTAATATCCGGAAGAGATTTGATTTGACTAATGCCATTGGCTTGTAAATGATAATTTGTTTGATTATTCTGTTAAGTCTGTATAAATGTTGTGAGTTGCATATAGATCCCACGATTCTGCTCGTGCATATTATTGTTACTTCCTTCGCCGAGTCCCGGGCCGGTTACTATCGTGCGCACAATTCGAAGTATGATGAGCGTCTGATATTATGGTGTTATGATGTGTCCGGTACGCCGAGCCCCTCTTGGTCGGGTACCGTGGTTATATGATATGATGTGTGACGGAGAGACGGAGATATGAAAACTTCCGAAGTATGATGAGTTGTGGCGCCCAAGGCAGAGGGCGAACACGTTCCGTCCGTCGTCGGTCATGGGGTATATGATATTACGATCTAATGACATGATGATTTGTTTAATGTGGTATATGATATGATAATCTGATGATCTGATGACATGATGATTCTGTTAATGTGATGATATGATAATATGATGATTCTGTCTGATGTGATGATATGATAATCTGATGATTCTGTTTACCGAGTCCCTCACTGGAGGGCCGGGACGCGTTATATGTTATATATATATGTATTCTGAAATGTGACCAGTTGGTATCGGAGCCGGTGGTAGGGCAAACCCAATGGTGGGGCAAACCCAATGGTGGGGAAAACCCAGTGATGAGGTAAATTCCACACTGGTTTAGGCGAATCCCACATTGGTATAGGCGAATCTCACATTCGTTTAGGTAAATCCCACATTGGTTTAGGCGAATCCCATATCGGTTAATGTCATCTACTATGATATGATCTATTTTCTATATATATGCGACAGAAATATTTTTAAAAGAAAGCGAAGCATTTCGGCATTCCGATCATTATATTGGTCCTCTGCACCTCGTATGTATGATTTGTTTCTCAGATGCAAGCACCTTGACATTCTGGTTATTATGTTTACTGTCTGTACTCCTTATTTCGATTATGATCTTGTTTTCTGTATTCCATGCTTTACATACTCAGTACATATTCCGTGCGACCCGCTTTCCTTCGGGGTTGCGTTTCATGCCGCGCAGGTACACCCAGATGCGCTGAAGACATTAGTAGAAGACGTTTCAGCGGGATTGGCGAGCTCCATTTCCTCCGGAGTACTGCCGAGGTAGAATGTTTATGTTATGAAAGTTTGTTCTATGTTAGAGACTTTGCGGACGTTGTCATGCGTATAGTATGTCGGTCCGTAAGCGGCTCCATAAGCCGATGTGTTGTTATATGTTGACTATATTGAGGAAAGTCTCGGGAATCATAGACATGTATCAAGTCAATCCCCGGACGACTTATGAAAGTTAAAGACATTATTCATTATAGAATCCTTTAGGAATAGGAACTTTTATGCATCATTTACTATTTAGTCATATAAAGACACGAAAATACTTAGATCATCTTAAAATTCCAATATCAAGAAGTGAATAAAAATCATAAAACATACTCGGAACTTATGAATAGAGTTACCCATGGTTCATATCGTATCATACTTACATCTAGGACATGCCGAAGAAAGAAAGGATAGGCTTTACATCCTTTAGCGTTTACTCGCAACACACACGTATACTGTTTTTGATAGTACTTTAACCTATATTAAGATGTCAAGAACTACGGTTAGGCTACGGGGGAATTCAAAACGCATTCTAACATTAGTAAGTCCTTTCTAAATAATTTGATGAAATTTCCTTTACATTCAAATCAACCACATACAATCAAGCCAACACCAATGATCATGCGTTCAAGTGCTAACCGAGACTATTCAAACAAGACTCGAGAATACTTCGGACAACCCCATGATATTCAAAACAGCCCAACCAACCTACAATGCAACCCGCGATCTTCCCGACCGAAAAACAACAACAACACATTCTTCCTTTCAATTTCATAAACTATACCAACTACACGTTAACAACATCATTTATATAAGTACAAGAAACTATATTAACATCATATTAGCTTCTCACGACGCCCAAACAATTACAACTCGACTTGAATCATTAAACCTTCATTTTCACCATACAATCCATAACCACAACAATCAAAATACCAGTAAAATCAATTCACCATTTTAAATGCACAAACAGCCCCTACACGGCCTTAACATCAACATATATAATTCCATGATTTCTATTCATTTCTACATACTACAACACATTCAAACCATCCACAACCACGTACGAGAGATTAAACCTTACCTTTAATACTTGGCTTTTCAACTTGGCTCCAACTTGTGCCTTGAATTTATACTTGTTCTTATTTCCCTAAAATCAATTCCACGTTATTATACACCTTCTAAGGAGTTGAATTGCTTGGAGAAAAATTAAATTTTGATCAAGGTTTTGAATCATTCTCGGCCGGCCATGGCGGGGAGTTTCTCTCTCTCTCTCTAACTTTCTATGTTTGTGAAGATGATGAAAATGGCTTGCTTTGTCATCAAGTTGCTATTTATATGATGCCTAGGTGTTGGACACATTTCCCATTCATGGCTTAAGCCAATCAAATTTGGCCAAGCCATGTGTGGGACCCACTCGGCCACTTAGGGACTAATTAGTGAATAATTAACTTTAATCCCGCTTAATAATCTAATCATGGTTACTTAATCCCTGTCTCCAATAATTATTTCTATACAAAATAAAATTTATAAACGCTTTTGTGCGTTAAAACAAAATCGGAGGTTAAAAGTCTCTACCTCGGATCCCAAAATAGTCTTGTCCTTAACTTGTCACGATTAGCTTAAAATATCCCGACGTACAAAAATACGGGTTATAACATCCAAAGCCACGTTAGCATCCCTCGCAGGATAAAGGCAAAGAAGATAGTACAGTACACCGATAACGGAAATGGCTCGCTCTCCAAG
>NW_026727614.1:0-32078 GCF_029784015.1 Lycium ferocissimum
TATCATCTAGTGCGGGTTCAAGATGTAGAAGCTGAACCGCCGACTCTTGATCGGTTCCGTAGTGAACGAGTTTAGGATGTATTCCGGAGGAAGACCTTCCGAGCCTCACTCCCCGGCGGGACGTTGATTTTGCTATCAATGTGTTGCCGGACACAAAAGCCTATATCTATTCCTCCTTATAGAATGGCTCATGAGAAAGTGAAAGAGTTGAAGAAGCAATTGAAAGACTTGCTTGAGAAAGGCTTTATTAGGCCTAGTTCATCCCCGTGGGGAGCACCCGTACTATTTTTCCGAAAGAAAGATGGCTCCTTGAGAATGTGCATTGATTATCGGCAATTGAATAAGGTCACGGTTAAGAATAAATATCCTCTTCCGAGGATTGATGACTTATTTGATCAATTACAAGGTGCCAAATGTTTTTCCAAGATAGATTTGAGATCCGGGTATCATCAAGTGAGAGTTAGGGAGAAAGATATCCCTAAGACAGCCTTTAGAACAAGATATGGCCATTTTGAGTTCCGGGTAATGTCATTTGGGCTAACTAATGCACCGGCAGTGTTTATGGATTTGATGATTGATGTGTTCAGGCCCTTCCTAGATTTATTTGTGATTGTATTCATTGACGATATCTTGGTGTATTCTAGATCCGAGGCAGAACATGCGGATCATTTGCGTACTGTCCTTAGAGTTCTTCGAACTCGAGTTGTTCAAAATTTTTCTAAGTGTGAGTTACGGTTGAACTCGGTGACATTTCGGGGCACATTGTTTCAGCCGATGGTATTCGGGTAGATAGCCAAAAGATTGAGGCCGTGAAGACTTGGCAGGCCCGCCGGCCCATTTTATGAAAGGTTCGTAGCTTTACGGCTTAGCGGGTTATTACGGAGATTTGTTGAAAGTTTCTCTTCCATTTTACGCACCACTCACAAAGCTAACTTGAGAAATCAGCTAAGTTACAATGGACAGATGCTTGTGAACGTAGTTTCCAAGAGCTAAAAGATAGATTGACATCTGCACCAGTCCTAACACTTCCAGAGGGATTGGAAGGTTATGTTGTATATTGTGATGCTTCAGGCGTTGGGCTAGGATGTGTGTTGATGCAACATGGTAAGGTGATTGCATATGCTTCAAGGCAATTGCGAAAACATGAAAGAATTATCAACCCATGATCTTGAATTAGGTGCAGGTGATTCATGCATTAAAAATGTGGAGAAACTATTTATATGGTGTCCATGTGGATATTTATACGAGATCATAAGAGCCTTGATATATCTTCACGCGAGAAAGAGTTGAATTTGCGGCAACGACGATGGTTGGTATTGCTAAAAGATTATGATGTTGACATTCTATATCACCCGAGGAAGGCAAATGTTGTGGGCGGCGCTCTTAGTCGCGATCCATGGGAAGTATGTGTGATGTACGGCCGAGAGAAAAGAGAAATGGCTCGTGAGCTCCGGCGATTAGCTAGCCTAGGAGTTCGAGTAGTGGACTCGGTGGCGGGGGAACAACCATTCGAAATTCGGCGGTCTCGTGCTAGTAGTGAAAGTGAAAGAGCGGCAGTACGAAGATCCCATGCTAATGCATTACAGAGATACACTCCCTCAGAAAGAGGAGTCATCATTTCAGATCTCAGGAGACGGAGTCCTCCGATGCCGAGGTAGATTATGTGTTCCTAATGTGGCAGGTTTACGCCACCAAATATTGAGAAAAGCTCATTGTTCCCGTTATTCTATCCACCCCAGAGCAACGAAAATGTATCATGATCTTAAGTCCATGTATTGGTAGAATGGGATGAAGAAGGATATAGCAGAATTTGTAGCTCAATGTCCCAACT
This sequence comes from Lycium ferocissimum, assembly GCF_029784015.1. Taxonomy (NCBI): domain Eukaryota; kingdom Viridiplantae; phylum Streptophyta; class Magnoliopsida; order Solanales; family Solanaceae; genus Lycium; species Lycium ferocissimum. Next base: position 1,832 of record NW_026727614.1, read on the forward strand.
GTCAACAAGTGAAAATCGAGCACCAAAAGCCGGGCAGATTGTTGCAAGCTATAGAAATCCCAACTTGGAAGTGGGAAGTAATTAACATGGATTTCATTACAGGCTTACCCCATTCTCGACGTAAGTATGATTCCATATGGGTGATTATTGATAGACTCACGAAGTTAGCTCATTTCTTACCAGTCAGAACGACTTATGTAGCTGAAGATTATGCAAAGCTTTATGTGAAGGAGATAGTGCGACTTCATGGTGTCCCAGTATCTATTATCTCCGATAGAGGTACTCAGTTTACGGCTAATTTCTGGAAGTCCTTCCAAGAGGGTTTGGGGACTCATGTGAGCCTTAGCACGGCATTTCATCCACAGACTGATGGACAAGCCGAACGCACCATTCAGACTCTTGAGGATATGTTATGGTCATGTATGTTAGATTTTGGAGGTAATTGGGATGATCACTTACCACTCATTGAGTTTGCTTACAATAATAGTTATCATTCTAGCATTCAGATGGCACCGTATGAGGCTTTATATGGGCGAAAGTGTAGATCCCCAATGGGGTGGTTTGAAATAGGAGAGGCTAAATTGATAGGGCCAGACTTGGTCCAGCAAGCCATAGAGAAAGTTAAGCTCATACAAGATCGGTTGTTAGCAGCCCAAAGTCGACAAAAGTCCTATGCGGATAATCGTACGGAGGCTTAGAAACAAAGAAGTGGCCTCAGTTATGATTTTGTGGAGAAATAATAACCGAGAAGAAATGACATGGGAAGCGGAATAAATCATGAAATTCAAGTACCCGCGCTTATTTCAGCCCCCGGAAGAGGGCCAAGATGAGACATCAAGATCATAAGGTATGTATGTTTTCCTTTTTATGCATTTGGGTCGTGTATGGCCAAATTCTATTGCTATTATGTTGTGGCCCCGTGAGGCATTGTTAATATGGGTTGTTGTGATAGGATGGTAGTGCCATATTATAGGGGAAACTCTGGCAAAATTTTCGTAGAATTCCCGAGTGCTTAACATTCGAGGACGAATGTTCTTAAGGGGGGGAAAATGTTACACCTCGAAAAATTTTCCGTTGATGCACAGTGAATAGACTAGCGAAGAGTATGAATTATATGGTGTTTCAATGAGCAAATAATGACATTTGATGATCTTAAGTAAGATTTCAAAGACATTGTTACATCCCGTATTTTGAACGACGGGACGATTCGGGTTAACTATGAAAAGTTAGGGTTAAGACCATTTCGGGATACGAAGTCGAGACGTGTGACCTTCGATTTTGTCGTGTGATCTAAGTGTGTACGACGTTATTGGTATGGAAACATCAAAGAAACTTTGGGACCAAAAGTGGAAATTGTGGAAGTTGGCCAATAATTGAAAAAAATGGAGGGAGTAAAAAGGGCCATGTGGCCGGCCACTCTTGGAGTGGGCCATGGCCACATGGTTGGCTATTAAGTGAAATTAAAAAGATGACAAAGTCATCTTATTCTATCATCTCCATCCTTAGAATTTTCAAGAAACTTGGAGAGCAAAACCCCTCCCCTATTCGGCCAAGAAGAGGAGAAAGAGAGTCCAAGATTTAGCCACCAAAAAAATTATTCCTTCAAGCAAACCTACTAATTTGAGGGTGCTTAGTAACGTGGAGTTGTTGTTTCAAGCGTTGGATTGTTCGTTTTCATCCTTGGCCAACTTTGGACAAATTGAGGAGTTGTGAAGAAAGGTAAAATCTAATCTTGTTTTATGAGTTATGGAAGGTTTATGTGTGTTGTTGTATGTTGTTATGGATGAAATTCATGAGATATGGTGATTGAAGTTGAGGCCGTGTGTGTGTGTGTTGGCCGTGCATGTGTGTGTGTGTCTAAGTGATGAACTAAGCTTTATGTAGTGTGTTTGGTTATTGTGGTGTGTTGGAATAAATGAAAATCATGAATATGTATGTGTGCAAGGTTGGCCGAATATGGCCTTTCATGTGTGTCAAGAAATGGATTAGTTTCCTTGGAATTTTGGTTGTTGTCGTCATGTGAATTCTATGTTGGAAATGAGAGTTTAATGATTCAAGTTGGTATTGTAAGTGTTAGGGGCTGATTTGGAAGGTTTAGTGCATTTAGTGTAATTTTCATGTTTATGGAAATGGCATGGTTAGAGTATAGATTGTTGGAGTAAATCATGTTTTGAAATCAAGGAATGTGTTAGAGTTGAAGTTCTCGGGTTTGGGGGCCAATTCGGGTGGAATGGAGTGTTTGTTGGGTTGTTGGAAATATTGTATGAATTATTTAAAGAGTTCTTGAATGTTGTTTGAATGGTTTTGGATTGATAATTGAATATGCGTTCGTATGATTACATGTTGGTTTGTAAGTATGTAGTTGTAGTAAGCATAATTGGAATATTGTTGGAATGTGTGGAGGAGGATTTTTAATGTTCGAATGCGTTTCGAATTGATTGTGGATATTGTTGGAATGATTGTTGGTTTGTTGTGTTGTTGAATTTGGCCGAGTTGAATTCTCGGGGTTGGTTCATTTATAAAGGAAGTTGCCCAATTTTCCGTAGGATTATGTGTTAGTTGGAAATGAACTTCTAAATGCTTGGTTGACGTTGGTATTTGTTGATGTTATGTAGATCTTGGAGAGTTCGAGATATAAGTTTGAGTTGGATTAGCGTTGTGTGCGAGCGAGGTATGTAAAGCTTAACCCTTCTTTCTTTTGGCATGTCTTAGTTCAATATAGGCTACGATACTAGCCTCGAGGAAATTCCATTCTCATAATCCGAGCATGTCTATGATTCGCGTTTGCCCTTTTGGTACTCGTATGTTGATGTGAGAAAATATTGGCTTTTGATGTTGTTGGAAAAGTTGATTTTAAAGTTGCATAAAAACTTGGTTTTCAAAAGAGTTTTATTTTTAACGATGTTGAAACTACGAACGCTCATAACTTTCGGCTAAGGGCTCGGATTGCCTCGATATCGTCGTGAGAGGTTGTATGACGTGTGATGAGTATGTTTTCCATAGGCGGGCCCGGCTCGGGTTGACGCTCGTCCGTGGGTCCCGCGACCTTCCTTCGTCCCTTTCTGATGACGTTTGAGAGAGTTTGGTATGACGATTTTCCCAATCCCCAAGTAGGGTCATTTTACTTACTTTTTGAACCTATGATAATGATTTTATGCATATGGTTACTCACGACTCGCTCGTGCGGTTTGTTGGTACATCGTTCGCCGGTTCCGGGCCGGTTTGTTGTCGTGCGCACTATGATATATTCCGGTGTTATCTTGTGTCACGGTTCCGAGACCTCGCCATAGGGCCGGGTTCCGTTTATGGAGTTATCTTTGTGATATGGCTTATGATGTGTTGTGATGATGTGTTGCGTTCGGGGTTGTACGGAGATTTGAAACCTTACGGTGTTATCTTGTGTTATGGCGCCATCGACGGGCGGGCGACCATATTTTTACGTGCCCTTTTGCATGTTTTCTATTTTGAAAATAAACATTTGGCATTTTGGAAATGTACTTACTTTCGGTACTTCGGTTTCGAGTGTGACTCAGTTATTTACTATATTTTCTGCTTTGCATACTCAGTACATATTTCGTACTGACCCCCTTTCTTCGGGGGCTGCGTTTCATGCCCGCAGGTACAGACGACCAGTTGGCGACCCGCCGATTTAGGAGGCCTATCTGTTTGTGTTGGAGTGCTCCTTTTATCCGGAGCCTATATCTTGGTATATATACTCGTTCGTTGTATATATGTGTGTGTGTTCGGGGGTACGGCGGGGCCTGTCCCGTCATATGATTTCGTTGGTTTGTTTAGAGGCTGTAGATGTATATGTGGGTTGTGTGCCTACCCTGTACGGTGTGTGTACGTATACTATATGTTTTGGGCCGGTGCGCCATCGGATAGCCTTATCGGCTTTCGATATATGTATATACATATGTTTGAGTTTGAGATGTGTTTGAAGTAGCGTTTGATATTTGTATCGGCATAAGCCAGCTGTGTGTGCTTCGGGTTCGATGAGCGTGTTTGAGTGCCCAACTCGGGCACTAGTCACGGCCTACGGGGTTGGGTCGTGACAAAAGTGGTATCAGAGCGGTTTGTCCTCGGAATGTCTACAGGCCGTGTCTCGTAGAGTCTTGTTTATCGGTGTGTTGTGCACCACATCTATAAACAGGAGGCTACAGGACATCTAGGATGTTACTTTTCCTTGAATCTTAGATCGTGCGATAGAACTGTGCTACTAGGATGACTCTTATCTGATCAGTTGTTATGTTTTTTCAGAGATGCCTCCGAAGAAGACGACGGCTGCCCGGAAGGGCAAGGCGAAGGCAGATGAGGCTAGTCGGGCGCCGAGGGTTACTCGGGCTCGTGCGCAGACTAGGCCCGGTATTGTTTTACATTCAGAGGGTTCAGCCACTCCACCACCCAGGGAGCGGAGTAGGCCCCTCGGCGAGCCTCCGGCGCCCGCTCCCCGCCCGGATACGGAGGGCGGGACGGCGAGGAGGCCGTACAGTTATTGACGACAATAGTGGCGGGACAAGCTCGCGGACGCGGGCAGAGAGGCGATGATGATGACGACAGGCATGATAGCCTGAGGGTTCGCGACTTCTTGACGTGTGGCCCCCCTGAGTTTTTCGGGTCTAAGCCCGAGGAGGACCCCCATGACTTCATTCGGGGGATGAGACGTGCATTGGGACTGGTCAGGGCTTCAGAGACCGAGTCCGTTGAGTTAGCCTCGCACCACCGCGAGATGTTGCGGCCAAGCGGTATGAGTCCGGGAGCTATCCGGGGGTGAGGATGCTTCCCCGGCCTACGTGGGACGAGTTTACGGCCGCCTTTCTCCGTCACTTTACGCCGGAGTTGCGGAGGGCAAGGGTTGATAGATTTGCGCGAGATACGACAGAGGGGTCGGAGTGTTCGTGAATATAACTTGGAATTTGATTCTCTGGCCCGGTATGCACCTGCTATAGTGGCGGATATGGCCGACCGAATGCATCGGTATGTGATAGGACTGGACAGCTACTTGATTGATAGCTGCATGACGATGGCGGCGCAGACCGATATGGACATTGCCCGGTTGCAGGCGCACGCCCAGGGAATGGAAGACCGGCATCGAGCTGAGCAGTCCAGTAGAGATCGTGATAGGAGGCCGCCCAAGAGGGCCAGATCAGCGGGGTATTCAGGAGATTTCCGCGGCGGGCGGCCTCGGTATCGATCCGGTGGATATTTTCCGCCGCCGAGCCGGGATACACGGTCGTTAATAGACGATTTGATGACGTAGGACCGTCCGGGCGGACCGAGTTCTAGGGCCTTAGGTCCTCGAGCAAGCGGAGGTCCCGGTCGGATGAGACCACCCGGACCCCGTGCCCCCCCGTGGGAGGCCACACCGGGAGAGTGTTTCCGGGCCAGTGGTGCTTGTTTTAATTGTGGCCGTCAGGGCCATCAGATGAGGGATTGCCCGGCCAGGGTTGGTTTGGGCGGTGCGGCGCAGCCTACCGGATCAATTGCCGGTTCATCTTCTTCGGCAGCTACGCGCCCTATGGGTCGGGGTGTGCGGCACCGGAGGCCGTGGCGAGAGGTCGCGGCGGAGTCCCCGGTTCCGGCGGTCCTTCAAACCGCATATACGCTTTGGCAGGTAGGCGGGATCCAGAGGCGGCACCGAATGCGGATCCAGGTATATGAGCTTTTCTTGTAATGTCCTTATGTATGTGTATTTGTTGCATGAATGTTGTTTGATAGTGGCGAGTAGGGATCCGAAAGTCGATAATTAGCATTTATAAATAATGGGAATCTTCCCCGAGGTCCTTGTACGACCTTATAAGACTAGTTGAACATTCGAGGACGAATGTTCTAAAGGGGGGAAGGATGTTACATCCCGTATTTTGAACGACGGGACGATTCGGGTTAACTGTGAAAAGTTAGGGTTAAGACCATTTCGGGATACGAAGTCGAGACGTGTGACCTTCGATTTTGTCGTGTGATCTAAGTGTGTACGACGTTATTGGTATGGAAACATCAAAGAAACTTTGGGACCAAAAGTGGAAATTGTGGAAGTTGGCCAATAATTGAAAAAAATGGAGGGAGTAAAAAGGGCCATGTGGCCGGCCACTCTTGGAGTGGGCCATGGCCACATGGTTGGCTATTAAGTGAAATTAAAAAGATGACAAAGTCATCTTATTCTATCATCTCCATCCTTAGAATTTTCAAGAAACTTGGAGAGCAAAACCCCTCCCCTATTCGGCCAAGAAGAGGAGAAAGAGAGTCCAAGATTTAGCCACCAAAAAAATTATTCCTTCAAGCAAACCTACTAATTTGAGGGTGCTTAGTAACGTGGAGTTGTTGTTTCAAGCGTTGGATTGTTCGTTTTCATCCTTGGCCAACTTTGGACAAATTGAGGAGTTGTGAAGAAAGGTAAAATCTAATCTTGTTTTATGAGTTATGGAAGGTTTATGTGTGTTGTTGTATGTTGTTATGGATGAAATTCATGAGATATGGCAATTTGAAGTTGAGGCCGTGTGTGTGTGTGTTGGCCGTGCATGTGTGTGTGTGTCATAAGTGATGAACCAAGCTTTATGTAGTGCATGTTTGGTTATGATAGAGTGTTGAAATGAATGAAAATTATAACTATGTATGTGTGCAAGGTTGGCCGAATATGGCCTTTCATGTGTGTCAAGAAATGGATTAGTTTCCTTGGAATTTTGGTTGTTGTCGTCATGTGAATTCTATGTTGGAAATGAGAGTTTAATGATTCAAGTTGGTATTGTAAGTGTTAGGGGCTGATTTGGAAGGTTTAGTGCATTTAGTGTAATTTTCATGTTTATGGAAATGGCATGGTTAGAGTATAGATTGTTGGAGTAAATCATGTTTTGAAATCAAGGAATGTGTTAGAGTTGAAGTTCTCGGGTTTGGGGGCCAATTCGGGTGGAATGGAGTGTTTGTTGGGTTGTTGGAAATATTGTATGAATTATTTAAAGAGTTCTTGAATGTTGTTTGAATGGTTTTGGATTGATAATTGAATATGCGTTCGTATGATTACATGTTGGTTTGTAAGTATGTAGTTGTAGTAAGCATAATTGGAATATTGTTGGAATGTGTGGAGGAGGATTTTTAATGTTCGAATGCGTTTCGAATTGATTGTGGATATTGTTGGAATGATTGTTGGTTTGTTGTGTTGTTGAATTTGGCCGAGTTGAATTCTCGGGGTTGGTCCATTTATAAAGGAAGTGCTGCCCAATTTTCCGTAGGATTATGTGTTAGTTGGAAATGAACTTCTAAATGCTTGGTTGACGTTGGTATTTGTTGATGTTATGTAGATCTTGGAGAGTTCGAGATATAAGTTTGAGTTGGATTAGCGTTGTGTGCGAGCGAGGTATGTAAAGCTTAACCCTTCTTTCTTTTGGCATGTCTTAGTTCAATATAGGCTACGATACTAGCCTCGAGGAAATTCCATTCTCATAATCCGAGCATGTCTATGATTCGCGTTTGCCCTTTTGGTACTCGTATGTTGATGTGAGAAAATATTGGCTTTTGATGTTGTTGGAAAAGTTGATTTTAAAGTTGCATAAAAACTTGGTTTTCAAAAGAGTTTTATTTTTAACGATGTTGAAACTACGAACGCTCATAACTTTCGGCTAAGGGCTCGGATTGCCTCGATATCGTCGTGAGAGGTTGTATGACGTGTGATGAGTATGTTTTCCATAGGCGGGCCCGGCTCGGGTTGACGCTCGTCCGTGGGTCCCGCGACCTTCCTTCGTCCCTTTCTGATGACGTTTGAGAGAGTTTGGTATGACGATTTTCCCAATCCCCAAGTAGGGTCATTTTACTTACTTTTTGAACCTATGATAATGATTTTATGCATATGGTTACTCACGACTCTGCTCGTGCGGTTTGTTGGTACATCGTTCGCCGGTTCCCGGGCCGGTTTTGTTGTCGTGCGCACTATGATATATTCCGGTGTTATGTTGTGTCACGGTTCCCGAGACCTCGCCATAGGGCCGGGTTCCGTTTATGGAGTTATCTTTGTGATATGGCTTATGATGTGTTGTGATGATGTGTTGCGTTCGGGGTTGTACGGAGATTTGAAACCTTCGGTGTTATCTTGTGTTATGGCGCCATCGACAGGCGGGCGACCATATTTTCTGTGCCCTTTTGCATGTTTTCTATTTTGAAAATAAACATTTGGCATTTTGGAAATGTACTTACTTTCGGTACTTCGGTTTCGAGTGTGACTCAGTTATTTACTATATTTTTACGCTTTGCATACTCAGTACATATTTCGTACTGACCCCCTTTCTTCGGGGGCTGCGTTTCATGCCCGCGGTACGGACGACCGGTTTGGCGACCCGCCGATTTAGGAGGCCTATCTGCGTCGTGTTGGAGTGCTCCTTTTATCCCGAGCCTATATCTTGGTATATACTCGTTCGTTGTATATATGTGTGTGTGTTCGGGGGGTACGGCGGGGCCCGTCCCGTCATATGATTCTTGTTGGTTTGTTTAGAGGCCTGTAGATGTATATGTGGGTTGTGTGCCTACCCTGTACAGGTGTGTCTGTATACTATATGTTTTGGGCCAGTGCGCCATCGGATAGCCTTATCGGCTTTCGATATATGTATATACATATGTTTGAGTTTGAGATGTGTTTGAAGTAGCGTTTGATATTTGTATCGGCATAAGCCAGCTGTGTGTGCTTCGGGTTCGATGAGCGTGTTTGAGTGCCCAACCGGCCTACGGGGTTGGGTCGTGACAGACATTCGACGTTAGACGAGAAAAGTTGCCAAGAGAAGGAAAGGCATACGATAAGTATAGGAAAGGATTTACGAGTAACCAGTTAACGATGATTTAATGAGGCTTTTGAGAAGAGTTATAACATCCCTCAGAATGTTAATGAGGTGATAAACAAGTGTCAAGAAGGTTCCATAAATATTGGGGATCAAACGAGTCGACGAGAACAAGGTCGGAATCACTGGGCATTATACGGCCAAACATACATATAATGGCCGTATAAAATTCACGGACCATATGTCCATAATATAGCACGTAGGTTCAGCCCGTAACGGCACACCTCACATAGGACCAAAAATACGGTCCGTACATACGGACAAAATGAAAAATATACGGACCGTATGTTGGTCCGTATGTTCTGGTCGGGACAGATTCAGTGATTATTAATAAGGGACCAAGACTTATTTAATTTCATTTCCACTTCACTCCACTTCTCTCTAGAATATTTCTCTACACTTCTCCCACAAGATTTCAAGAGAAATTAGTGTTCAACTTCATCAAACCAAGTGAATCAAGTATAAGAAACCTATTAAAGTTCATCCAAGACAAGAATCCAAGTGAAGGTAAAACTAGGGTTTTTCTCAAGTGAGGTGTTTGCAACCAAGGTTCATTCTTACATCATCTAAGGTAAGTTTTATGACATTTCCATGTTGATTAAGGTATTTGAAAGTTGAAACACTTGGATTATATAAGGAAATAGGAAATGGGTCAGGAATGTGGGAATAGTGTCACTTTTGAGTAAATGTTTGGATTGAGTTATGATTCTTGATACATTATGATTATAATCATGTTATAAATGATATTGAGAACATGGAATAGACCTTGTATACGAATGAACGAAATTGTGCGATATGACCATGAATGTGGATAAATTGAAGTGAATTGAGAAGTAAGGATAATGTGGATTAATAAAGGCTATTGTGATGATATTGTGAATATTATTATCGATGTTTGGGAGTTGATATACGATATGGAGGAAGTCATAAAAATAAAGGAGATGCTGTCCAATTTTCCCTAGCTTTAGTCAATAATGCTAAGCTATCAATTCTCTAATGTTAGTATAACTCTAATGAAGGTAGAACGTGAGCATTGAAGAAGCCCGTGCAAGTGATAGATTAGTGGAACGGAAAGGTATGCAAGGCTAAACCTTCTTTCATAAGGCATGGTTCCTTGGCCAAATATTTATCCTTCTATGAGCCTACGATATTCCCTAATGTTCCTATCTCTAAAAGCTATTAAGCTTATGATTCTAGATATGATACGATTGTACTAAGTTCCCTATACGACGAGAAATCCTTTAAGGATAGAAAGTAATGAATGACGATAGTAAAAAGGCTAAAGATGCTTATGAGCTTATATGTATACGTGCCCATGTGTGGCTATTATGGGACCCCGAGCTTATATGGCCGGGTAGAATATAGTAGATATGTATATATGTAATGCGCGCGCACCACTACAGTTGGGTACGGATAACCCTGAGCCTTGGTATTGGACACAAAATGTGTGACATGACACCTTGGTAGGGCTGATTTTATGTGAAATACCGAACCTTCGTTGTCGGGTATGCTATATAAATACTATATATATGACATCAATATGAGTACAAGTATGCTAAGTATATGTAAATGTTATGCAAGGGTGTCACGACCCAACCCCGTAGGCCGCGACTAGCGCCCGACCTGGGCACCCGTACGTACCAAAGTCCCAAAGATAGTAACTCGAATATTTAATAAAATTTTGGGCAGAGTTTCCTTTGTTTTTCTTACTAGCCAAAATTAACCTGCACGCAGAAAATACCAACAAAGGCCACACAGGGCCAACATAACCATATATACATATACAGGCAAGCCGGCAAGGCTGCCGTGGCGGCGAACCGCCCGTAACATATCACATATATATATACCTTTGTACGTACATAGCCATAACCCACGTACATATCCATGTGCCTCTAAATGTAATAACGAAAACATATGACGGGACGGGCCCCGTCGTACCCCGAATAATAATGTACATATACATCGAAGAAAATATATACCAAAATATATGAGCTCCGGGAAGAAGGAGCGATCCCACAAAGTTGAATAGGTGTCCTAAGCGGGTGGATCACCAAGCTGAGCGTCTGTACCTGCGGGCATGAACGCAGCCCCCGAAGACAGGGGGTCAGTACGGAATATGTACTGAGTATGTAAAGCAGGAATACAGAATCATAAGTGGGAACAGAAGATGCAGAAATCAAGTACAATATGCAAATGTTAAAATACTTATGTAAAAAAACATAAATCATGCATAGGCTCTTAGAACGATGGTCGCCCGCCGACAATGGCGCCATACCACATCATACTCCAGAAGGTTTCAGATCTCCGACACCCGACGGATCATATCATATCACAAAGCGTACCCCCCGTAACGCCAAATATACACGGTACCCGGCCGAAGGGGACACGGCGTACCGGAACACATCATACTCCAGAATATATATCATAGCGCGCACGAACATAACCGGCCCGGGATCCGGTGGACGAGGTGATAACAATGAGCACGAGCGGAGTCGTGAGCATACATATGCATAAAATCATATTCATAAACCATAAAGCAAGTAAGAAGTCCACATGCCAAAGTTTAAACGAAAATAGTATTAACTTTTTCCTGAAAATCATTACGGAAGCATAGAAAGGCCGCGGGCCCCACGGACGGGTGCCGACCCCCATCCGAGCCCGACTATGGTAGTTAGGGGAAAGATAGGTCTTATGAACATACATATTATGTTTGGGGGCGTTCCGAGCTCGTATGCAAAAGTTACGGACGTTTGAAGTTCGGGACCTCTTTGTAGTCAAAATTCTTTTTAAGTCTTTTGAAACTCATTTATTTGAAAACTTAAGAACATTATATTGAACACAACAATGAATCAACCTTTAGGATCGATCAAGTACGTATATAAGCTCGGATTTAAGAACAGAACAACCCCGAGATGCGGGTCATAGCCTATTAGCGCTAGGACATGCCAATTGAAAGAAAGCGACGCCTTACATACCTTATCCGCTCGCGAGCTAAATCAAGCCTCAAGTCTCAAATGCTCCAAAATCTACATAACACCCATTATGCTAACATTAGCCACAAACTTTTAGGCATTCAATATTCAAGCGAACATTAAATTCTAACGAAATTTCGGCAGCATTTCCCCTGTACATTCACCAACCCCGAGATTTACACTCGGCTAAATTCAACAACAACCAAACCAACAACCAAAATACAACATCAATAATCAATTCGCAATACATTCTAACATTAATATCCAATTTCCAACACATTCCAACATTAAATGCATTTTGCTACATACTTAGAAATATTCCAATATATTCAACTATACTCATATAATCAAATTAACATTAAGGCTCATACGTTCCATTACTGATCCGAACCCATTTAAATCATATTCAAGAACACTTTAAGCAATTCACACAATTTTCCAAATAACCCAAACATTGTCCCATCTTACCCGAAATGCAGCCCAAACCCGAGAACAACATAGCTTGCCTTCCTTTCTTCCAAATTCATAAATTATACTACTAAACCATGCATAAACAATGTCATTCACTTAATTACAAAATTTATATTACAAGCCTAATGGCTCCCAAAACAGCCCGCATTCTTCACAACATCAACGTGGATCATTTAAAGGTTCATTAACGATACAAAACTCACAACGACAACAACTAGAGCCTTAAGTAACATTTATCCATTCTTGGCATAACCATGGCCTATATTCGGCCACCTTTCAACTCATACACACACATACGATTTACACTCATTCAACACATTACAACGACAAGGAAACATACTACCTATAATTCAAGCTACTAATCCAACAACATATGGAGCATGCACGGCCACAAGCCAAGCATGCCCCATATCCACGGTTCCACTTCCACTCCTAGGTTTTCATGAATTCCATGCATGTTTGCATACTACAACACGTCCACACCATTCACAACACACAAAAGAGGATTAGTTCTTACCTTTTCTTCTTCACTTCACACGTCCACTAAGGTGATGAACAAGGGAAACGAATAGCTTATTGATCCGAATAACACCTCCACGTTAACAAGCGCCCTTGACTTAGTTGTTTTGATAGAAGAACCAATTTTTTTGATGGAAATTTCTTGATCTTAGTTTTCCACTCCCATGGCCGTATCTCCCTCTTCTTTGTCTCCTTCTTATTTTCTTGATTTTTCTAGAAATAGGATAAGGAGAAAGATGAATTAGTCATCTTTTAAAATCTCATTTAAAATAATTTCATGTGGCCAAGGCCCACAACTATGGTGGCCGGCCACTTAGCCCCCTAAATTTCCATAATTTGCAACTTTCTTTAATTCATTTTTGGCCCCAATTATTTCCTTAATGCTTTCATGCCAACAAAGTCATATACCACTTATTTAAAACAAAGTCATGCTTAAAAGGAAATCCCAACTTCTTGTCCCGGATTAGTCTTGTATCCTAACTTGTCACATTACACTTGGATTATACGGGATATAACAAAGGGCTATGTATATGCAATGTATATGAGATGTAAATGATATAAGCATGAGTATGAACGGAAATATGAATACGAATAAGAAAATGGATACGAAAGGTAAATGATGTACGGATACGAATGTATGTACACGGATACGCAATAGAAATGGAATGTCCCTATGGAAAGAAAGTAAGTGCTATGACGATGATACTATTATCTCCCATCTTATGCTATTTCATATGTCATCTATTATGCTTTCATATTGATGTTGATCATGCTTTACATACTCAGTACATTCTTCGTACTGACGTCCTTTTGTTTGTGGACGTTGCGTCATGCCCGCAGGTGGCCAGGGAGATAGACTTGATCCATAGCCTCATTATTCAAGGACTACATAGCGGAGCTCCATTTCATTCGGAGCTGCAGCTTTCGATATAGATTCTTTTGTGTACATATTTATGGGTATGGCGGGGTCCTGTCCCGCCTATATGATATGACATACTCTTCTTAGATGCTCGTAGGCATGTGTATATGGTTAGATATGTTTGGCCTTGTCGGCCTATATCTTGGGATATTATCTTGATAGCCTTGTCGGCTTATGTACATCCATATGGGCATAGTTGTTAATGATGATATAGTAAATTGTCGCCCAATGGGGTTAATATGAATGATGAATGAAAGCATGATTTAGCTATGTGGCTCACCTAGATGTGATGTGAAGGTATGTTAAGAGGTGCCCGGGTGGGGTAGCACCGGGTGCCCGTCGCGGCCCTTCGGTTGGGTCGTGACATATGGTTAAGCTACGGAAAGGCTTAAAACGTATTTCAAGATTAGTAGCTCATTTCTAGAAAATTGGGCGGCATTTCCCCTATATTGTTCACTTCCCTCACATTCAGCCAACTATAAAACCAACCAAAATAACATCAACAATAACACGTCCAAGCTACCACATCAAGAACTAGCCAAAACAAAGTCCAAGAACACCTCGAAATAGCCCGTACCGCACGCACAACGCTCCAAATCAGTCCACACGTTGCAACATTCAACAACAATCAACATAACAACCATGACATATTCAAGTTATTCCTAATGATTTATAGCCACAACACATCATCAAAAATGACCTTATATTAGCCCAACAATTACAACCACCCAAAATTAATCTTTCGGATTACTGAAGGTACGTTTTAGACTTATCTTTTCTTTCGAATCGAGCAACAACAATAACAATAACTATTATCCATATACAAGTAAATTCCATCAGCGACCTAACAATAACATGCCCCAAACAGCCCATCAACTACAACAACACAAATACATAATCATAACTACACTTTTAATCCTTCAACTCAACAAGAACAGCCCTACACAACTGCCATACCACAACGCCCAACAATAACCTACCAATATCGTATTTATGATCGTTTCTATTATGAAAAGAAGCGAATACATACCGTAGACAAGAACGAGCCAATTCTGCCCGGGTTTCCAATAATCACGACACTACTTGAATGGAATGAGATATGAGATTACTACCCACTTCTTCTTCCTCAAATCAAATACCAACGTTTCTGCTCACTTGATTAAAAAGAGGGCTGGAACATTTTTTTATCCTAAGAACAAGATGAATTCAATGTGCTACTTGCTCCTAATTCAACAAGAAATGAGACCTAAGATGTAGATAATATTGCTGCCTCCCTTAGACGTTTAGAACACCTACTAGACAATTGTAATTTTCCTTCTTCCAAACTCTTGAAGTTGGCTGTGAGCTCAAGGTGGCAGCCATGGCTGTTTGTAACTCTCTCTCAAATGAATTTTTGTGAAGATGAAGATGTGTAAATAATTAGTCATCACCATATATATATATATATATATATATATATATGCAGCCAGCCCATTAGACACGTGCCCCACTTTAGCATGCACCAATCCTAATCAGCCATGTTTTAGTGGGGCCCACTTAGTGATCTAATTAGATTAATTAATCCCTAATCTTCACTAATATCTCCACACTAATAGTAGTTAATTAGCAACCCGTGCAATATTAAAATTGGGATTAAAAAGTCCTTGTCTCATATCTCACAAATAATCTTGTCCTTGAACTTATGTCGATTAACTTACGAATAATCCAACGTACAAAAGTACGGGATATAACAAGTAGTTTCTAGAATTTCCGCATAGGTTCGTAGGCTTCTGACAGTCCGTTTTAAAATGCCCATAACTCCTTACTTCGATATCGTATTGACGAACGATTTGTTGCGTTGGAAACTACACTCGACGAACTTCCTTGTAGGCTCTTAAAACACCTCAAAACTCCTGATATCCCAGGAGCTATACCTCTCTGAAGTTGACCCAAAATTTCTATCCAAATTTCTGCCAAATTTTTTTCAAATTTTTGACAAACTTATTTTCTTCTATTTGCTCGATCTCAGAACTTTTAGACACTTGCTTAACACTTGTTAAGAGTATTCCTTAACCTTATAAGGGTTTCATGACCTCTCCGAGCTTAAGTTAGTTTACTAACGACGCGAAAACTTTCGAGGTGTGACATTAGTAGTCATCATGAAAGGAATATGATACTGCACTCCGATGTACAGTCTACACTTGGGTATTTTTAACTATAAATGATGCAGTCCTGAACTGGTATATTGCAGACTTCGTATGAGGATAACGATGCAGTCAACACCAGATTTGCGACAATCATCGTAGTTGTGAAAATGATGTGAGTCCAAATTTTTAGAGGTACTGGATGTCATAAGAAACAAAAATGACCCCGCACTTCAAAACATGGTTTTCATTTGTAGCATCTTGCTTACGAAAACGACAATCGGACTGGGGTGTGTAGGTTTCGCGAGAATGCGGTGTAGCCCGGCCCAGATCCCAACAGAAGTTATCATTGAATAATGAAAACATCCGAAGAGCCAACTTAAGTAGCGTAATTGTTATTCAAAGTAGTCAAAATTATTTCAAAAAATATATATGCACAAAAGCACACACTTATAAGAGAAGAAGAAATGACGGATGAACGTCCACCGAAAGCCGGATAAATGACAGAAACTGACGGAGCTAACCTTTAAAGTAGATGGCAAAAATGCCGCACAGGTATGACATTTACAATAAAGATAAAAAAATTCAAACCACTAACATGTAGGACTCGGCACTTGGAGATGGATAAAAGCTACCGAGATAGGAGCAAAAGAGCCAGACTCAAGACATGCGGAGCAAACGTGAAATTTTTTCTTGGGCAACCGGTCAAACACCGTATATGAGAGTCAAGCTTTCTACACAAGGATTGAAACATCACTTCAAGAAACTAAACACTAATAAATCCTTTTCAAAAATCGCCTCCGGTTTGAATTTTCAATCGAAAACAGTCAAAGGGATTCCTACATAAAAGGATATTCCTTTTCGGGCTATCGAGTCGAACTACAATTGGCCTGATTCCCAAAGCCAGGGATATGTAGGCTACTCAAGTTTTGAGATTCGGCCATATTCCTATGATTATCTCGGAACATCTTGAGATAATTTAAAAAAAAAAGAAAAAGAATTCCTTATTTTTCTTAGTCCTCTTAGAGTCAGAACTACAAACAGACTGAATTCTCATATAACCTGAGATATGTAGGAAGCTCAGAAACCGGGGTTCGGCCATACTTTCAAAATTTTGCGCAAAGAGAGTTGTAATTTTCTATTTATTCGGTAAAAATTAGGTTTGTCAAAATTCGTAGCTCAAGGATGGCTTTGCCATCCTCGAACTCTGAAGGGGCAGTTGTTGACACCTAATTTTTACCTCATAAGCTACATATTTTAAATTTCAAATTTCCCGAGTCAAAGACGGAATAAGGATATTTCTTTTCAATTTTAAAATTTCAAAAATCCCTAGAAAATTGAAAAATTGACATTTTATTATTATTGAAAATTATAATAAAATTACGAGCTATTTACTCTCACAAATATGATTTGTATCCCGCTCCATCTAATTTGGGAAAATTGCTAATTAAAGCAACACATGAATTACGGCTCATTTTTTACCGTATTTTTAAATAATGCCCGAAACTATATCAATATTGGGCTCGTTTTAAAGCTAATATTTTGAATCTATGAGTTTTAAATTATAATTAGCCTGAATAATTATTTTTAGTTAGGGATATATGTATTTATAATATATGGTCTTTAATTGATTTAAACCGGGGGGGGGGGGGAGGGGTTAACTTAGTTATTTTAAAAAAACTTAAGGGGTGTCTTTTTAAAAAAAAGGAGGGGATGGAAGTTTATTAAAATAAAAATAAACTCCCCCCCCCCCAACTTCATTTTTTCTTTTCCCCTCCTCCCTTCTCTCTCTTTCAGGCGACTTCTAGGGTTGGTTTTAAATCGCCCTTGGTGGTGTTTCACGGTGAGTTCTTGGTCGTTTTTACCCAAATTAAGAGGGCTTTTATTGTCCTATTATGTGTTATTGTGATTACCAGGTTTTATTTCATTTATTTTCAATTGTTTACATCGTTTGAGCCGTGATTGGATGTTGCTCGGGTTTTAGCCACACGTGATGGTTACCATGGGCGGTACCTTGAGTCCCTATCCATCTTGTGCACCACATGCACTTGTGTGGGAAAAAACTAGGGTAATTTGTAACGGGTGGGTTCGAATTTAGGGGTTTTATCCCATTGGTACAATTCTGGTACAATTGCACTGTTGGAATTGTACCATGAGATGTTTTTGTTATATCCCGTATTTTGTACATTGGGACAATCCGGTTTAACTATGGTAAGTTAGGGACAAAACCATTCCGGGATGCGAAGTCGAGACTTTTGACCTTCGATTTTATTTTAAGACATAAGTTGTTCATGAATTTGTTGGTATGGAACACTTATGAAAATTTGGGATCAAAAATGAAATAATTGGAAGTTGCAAATCATGCATTTTGTGGCCATTTGGCCGTGTGGCCTTGGGATGGTCCACACACATGTTATGGCCAATTTTAATTGGTCCAACACATGTGTGGGCCATGGACACATGTATAGTTTATATGGGAGCATAAAATATGACTTCTAAGTCATTCATCTTCATTCAACACTTAGGAAAAAAAAAATAAGAAGTTGAAGAACAACAACAACAACCTCTCGGCCAAGAACCCAAAATTTCAAGTCCAAAATTAGCCATCCCAAAAATAATCCCTTCATGTAAATCCACTAATTGGAGGTCCCTAAGTAGCGTGAAAGTGTTGTTTGGGTCATCAAACCATCCGTTTTGTAAATCACAAACCCTAGCCTAGTTGTGGAGTTGAAGAAGAAAGGTAAGATTTAATCTTATTTTATGTGTTATGAATGGTGTATGCATATTGTAGTATGCTAAAATGGGTGAAATTCATGAAATATGGTATGTTGGAGTTGAGCCGTGCATGGTGTGTGTGGCCGTGTAGGTGTGTGTGTTGTGTTGGGATGATGAATTGATTTTATGTAGCATGTTTAGTTGTGTAGTGTGAAGAAAAGAATGAGAATCATCAATATGTGTGTGTGTGTAGTGTTGGCCGAATATGGCTTATGTAGTGTAGCAAAGAATGGATTAATTCTATTTGGAATTTTGATTGTTGTCGTTATGAATTCTATGTTGGCGATAAGAGTTTAATGACTCAAATTGATATCGTAAGTGTTGTGGGCTGATTTGGAGGTTATTGTGCATTTGATGTAATTTGTATATTTATGAGAATGACATTGTTAGAAGGTGAATTGTTGGTGCAAATCATGATTTGGAAATGAGGAATGTGTTATAGTTGAGGTTCTCGGGTTTGGGGCAATTTCGGGTGAGTTGGAGTATTATTTGGGACGTTTGAAATGTTGTATGAATTGTTTAAAATGTCTTTGAATATTGTTGGTATGGGTTCGGGTTAGTATTGGAATGTATGAGCGTTGATGTTGGCTTGAATGTAAGCCGTTGAATTGAATATTATGAATGTTGTTGAATGATGTAAAAGAGGGTTACTAATGTTATATTGCTTTTCGGATTGATTATTGATGTTGCTAGGTTGGTTGTTGGTGTTGTTGTTGTTGATTTGGCCGAGTTAAATTCTCGGGGTTGGTCTATTTACAGGGGAAATGCTGCCCAAATTTCTGTAGAATTAAGTGCTAATTTGGAATTAATTGCCTAAATGCCTATAGCTAATATTCGATATCCGTTGACGTTGTGTAGACCTTGGGGAGCCCGAGACGTAGGTTGGGATTAGCTTGAGTTTGGATTAGCTTTGAGAGCGACGAGGTATGTAAAGCTCAACCCTTCCTTCTTTTGGCATGCCTTGGTTACAAATAGGCTATGACACGAGCCTCGAGGAAACTCTATTCTCGCAATCCGAGCATGCTTATGACTCTTATTTGTTTCTTGGAATTCGTATGCTTGATATGATGAAATATTGGCCCTTATGTCTTTGGAAAATTTGATTTTCAAATGTTGCATAAAAAGTGTTATTTTAAAGAGTTCCGTAACTACGAACGATCGTAACTTTCACAGAAAGGCTCGGATTGCCTCGATATGTTCGTAGGAGATTGTATGGCGTATGATGAGTATGTTTTTCATAGGCGGGCCCGGCTCGGGTCAACACCCGTCCTTGGGTCCCGCGACTCTTCTCTTTGTAATCCTGATGACTTTTGAAAGAATTTGGTTTGGCTACTATCCCGATTTCCAAGTATGGTCAATTTACTTATCTTTTGAGTCTATGATAATGATTTTATACATATGGTTACTCACGACTCTGCTCGTGCATTCGTTGTATCTTTCGCCGAGTCCCGGCCGGTTCGTTATCGTGCGCACTATGTTATACTCCGGTGTTATCCGTGTTATGGTTCGCCGAGCCCCTCGCTAGAGGGCCGGTTCCGCTTTTATATTTGGTGTTATCCGTGTATGGCGTTATCGTGTTATGATGTGTGACGGGGATACGGAGATTTGAAACTTTCTGGTGTTATGCTGTGTTATGGCGCCGATGACGGGCGGGCGACCATATTTTCTGAGCCCTATGCATGATTTGTATTTTGAAAGTAAACATTTTGGTATTTTGGATATGCACTTACTTTCTGTACCTCTGTTTCGATTATGACTCAGATTTGTTTACTATATCTTCTGGCTCGCATACTCGTACATATTTCGTACCGACCCCTTTCTTCGGGGGGTGCGTTTCATGCCCGCAGGTACGTACGTACGATTCGGTGATCCGCGCCTTAGGACACCCTTTCGTCGCTCGAGTGCTCCCTTATTCCGGAGCCACATTTTGGTATATATTCATTCGCTACATATGTATTTGTTTGTTCGGGGTACGGCGCGGGGCCCCGTCCCGTCATATGATTCTCGTTTATCGTCTAGAGGTCAGTGTGGACATGTATGTGGGTTGTGCCTATTTCGTGTGTGTGTGTTTGTATGACATATGTTCTGGGCGATCCCATTCACCGTGGCAGCCTTGTCGGCTTGCATTTGTATATGTTTTGGGCCGTTGCGCCATTTGATAGCCTTGCTGGCTTCTGATTTATATATGTTTGTATTTGAGATGTGTTTGAGACAGCGTCTGATATTTTGTATACGCATAAGCTATCTGTTTGTGATTCGGATTTATAAATGTGTTTGGGTGCCCAGCTCGGGCACTAGTCACGGCCTACGGGGTTGGGTCGTGACGAAGTGGTATCGCAGCGGTTCGTCCTCGGAATGTCTACGAGCACCGTGTCTAGTAGAGTCTTGTTTATCGGTGTGTTGTGCACCACATCTATAAACGGAGGCTACGAGGACATTTAGGATGTTATCTTTCCTTCGACCTTAGATCGTGCGATAGTAGCCGTGCTATCGGGATGACTCTTCTCCGACAAAATGTTATGTTTTCGCCGATGCCTCCGAGAAGGCCACGTACCGCGAGAAGGGCAAGTCTACAGCGATTGGTGAGACCGCCGAGGCCCGCGAGTTACTAGGGCTCGTGCCGAGCCCTCGCACGGAGATTGTGCCCCCGACGGCCAGTTCGGCTACACCACCGATCGAGAGGGGCTTGGAGCGGCGACGGCAGTGTCCGGGGGCGGCTCCACCCCGCCTCCCGAGGTTCGAGTGCCCGAGCCTCCAGCTCCCCAGCCAGGGGCGGAGGTGTCACACCCTAATTTCCGTTAGGGCGTGATGGGCACCCGACCCTTATTTGGGGCCGAGCGAACCCGCTGACTCACATAATACTCATAATCATGCTGACAGTCAAACCATGACACAAATATACAACGGAAGTTTTTCAAAAATTAATATGCTTTTTGCCTTTCTCGAATCAAAGAAAATCTGTGACATATAGAAACATATAGAACTTATAATACAACGCATAATAACTCATCGGCTTACATAGTCGTTTACATAACCGACATCTTATACCCACGACACTGTCTACAAAGTCTCTAACACGGAACATGAATCCATATCATAATACCTTGACTCGGCAGCTCTCCGGAGAAACTAGAGCTCGCCAATCCCGCTGGAACATCTTCTACTAATATCTTCAGCTCACACAGGTGTACACGCGGCATGAAACGCAGCCCCCGAAGAAAGGGGTCGATACGGAATATGTACTGAGTATGTAAAGCATGAAATGTAGTAAGCGGGATCACACTGAAGTAAAGAGTACGGAAAAATCATAAGGCTTGGCTTTCGAAAAACATTTGTCATACACATACATATATTGGTAGATAAATCATATCATAATCGTATCATCATGTTATCATATATATATACCGTACCCGGCCCTCTAGTGAGGGACTCAGTGAGTAAAATCATATCATCATCATAATCATGTATGCATGCAGATATACATATATACATACCGTACCCGGCCCTCTAGTGAGGGACTCGGTGAATAGCGTGTCCCGGCCCCGCTAGCAAGGGACTCGGTATGCCATCCTGGCCGCCATCTCCATCATCACATCATCATATACATATATACATATATAGTGTACCCGGCCCTCTAATGAGGGACTCGGTGAACAATGCGAGGAATGTGCACGAATACGTACCCGGCCGGGACTCGGTGAAAGACATATTGAGCTTGCACGAGCGAGTAGCGAGAAACCATATGCATATAAAATCATAATCACGGACTCAATGAAGTGGTCTAAACGGAATGTCATTTGAAACATCGGACAATAGTATATCAAATATCTTTCGGACGTTATTCGGAAACATAGCATGCCATAAACGTGTCAACAAAATCATAAGGATCGTAATCATATTCCAAACCAATCCGAGTCCGCCTCGGAAAGTTACAAACTTAATTCACTTTAGAACTTCCTACGAACAAATCGAAGCGATCCGAGTCTTTCTGCGAAAAAGTTATGAACGTTCGTAGTTCCGGAATCGTTTAGGAAATAAACTCCTTTTGAAAACAACTTTTATGCGATCTTTGAAATCCATTCATGCGGAAAACATAAAGACCATAGTTTGACTACATTAAGAATATGAATATCAAGAACAAATATGGATCATAAACACGCTCGGACCGCAAGAGTAGAGTTACCTCGTGATTCGTGTCATAACTTATCTTTAACTAAGACATGCCAAAGAAAGAAGAGGCGAGCTTTACATACCTTAGCCGCTTCCTAAGCTAATCCGTATTCAAGTGTCGACTCTCCAAGGTCTACACAACGTCAATAGATATTGGATATTAGCCATAAACATCTAAGAATCCAATTCCAAACCATTACTTTTTCTACAGAAATTTCGACAGCATTTCCCCTATAAATTGGACATCCCCGAGAATTTAACTCGGCCAAATCATTACCAACAATACCAACAAACATAATAGCAATATCAATAATCAATCCCGGCGCATTCTAGCATTAGCAACTCTTTCTCGCATACTCCACATTTCATTATATTCAATTCAACTACGTATATTCAAACTAATATCAACGATCGCATATTCTAATAACAATCCAAAACCATTTAAACACGATTCAAGAATACTTCCAACAATCCGCACAATATTCCAAACAATCCAATTAATGCTCCACTCCACCCGAAACCTCAAATTTCCATAAGAACAACAACAATACATTTCTTTCCGCCAAATTCATAAACTATATCAACAACTCACACAATGACAACATTCTTATCATAAATACTACAAACCATATTATAATTTCATTAACTTCCAAAACAGCCCACAAACAACTACAACTTCCACTTGAGTCATTGAACTCTCATTCTCATCATAGAATACATAACGACAACAACTAAAATACTAGATAACGCTAATTCATTTCTTGCATACCAAGCAGCCCCTACACGGCCATTCCACAACATACATCATTCCATGAGTTTCATTCATTTTCCACACATTACAACAACACACAAACAAGCTATATACAATTAATTCATCACTCCCACATAATATCACATATGCACGGCCACAACAACAACACACGGCTACAACTTCAACATCATACTTTCATGCATTTCACTCATTTCTACATATCACAACATGCACAAATCATCCATAAAACATGTAAGAAAGATTATACCTCACCTTCTTGCCTCAACTCCACCACTCGGCTAAGGTTGGGTTTAGCAAAAACGATTGCTTTGCATGCTCCAACAACCATTCCACGTTAACGAGGGCCTTCCATTTAGTAGGAAAACTAGGAGAAACAATTTTTTTCTTGATCAATATTTTGGTCTTCAATTTTTGGCTTGTTGGCCGAATGGCCTTAAGCTTCTCCTCTCTCATTTTTTTCTTGAACTTTCTAGGTGGGAGATGAAAAAGATGACTAACTAGTCATCTTCTATGCTCTTATATTAAACATCCATGTGGCCATGGCCCACATCACATGTGGCCGGCCACATGGCTCCCTTTTATTCATGAATTACAACTTCCATTAATTCATTTTTGGCCCCAAGTTTTCATGAAGTGTCCAACTTCCCATAATTCATTTTTGGTCTCATATTTCATGAAATATTAGTTTTCATAATTTCACTTTTACCCCAAATTTTCCTTAATATCTCCATCCCATGAAATCATAAGCGACTTATGCCTTACAACAAAGTCGAAAGATAGCCTTGTCCATAATTCTTCGCAACCACTTAAAAATCCTCCGACGTACAAAATGCGGGATATAACATCCTTCCCCCCTTTAGAACATTCGTCCTCGAATGTTCAACTAGTCACATAGGGTCTTATAAGGATCTCGGGGGTTTCCTTTATTACCATAACATGTAATCTCATTTACCAATCATATTTCTCTTTCATTTCCTTCCTAAGTTCGCAAGTCATTTCCTTTCTGTTATCATTCCGTCACGGTGCCTTAACGGAAGCTACGTCTTAAGCACGCGACCTTCTTGCCTTACGATTAGTGTAATAAGGTTCGGTGCATCTCGAGTTAAGCTCTTCCTTCTTGTCAAATCCGATTACGTTCTTCATGGATGATATCTTCAAGCATGCCCATCCGCCAGTCTGAAATTGTAAGTGTCGATACCGATTGTCGTCATATAATTTCTGTCATTTCTGAGTTGCTAATAGCCGTTCCCTGCTTTAACCTTTATCAGCTGATACAATTTTGAAAGAAGCTAGCGTATAAATTCACCCTCCTTTTAGTGGCCAACTAGTTCTGGTTACTTGTTTAAATCGTCTTACAACCTTCTTTTACTCATCTCGCTGCATTTTCAGCACATCGTCTCATGCCATTACCTTATTTTTAATCCAAACTCTTCTATCGTCCCTTTGCTCAGATCTTGCTCTCAATTTTTTCCTGTCACACGTGATGTTGCAATCTTTACTCGAAGGTACGAAGGGAGGGGGGGGGGGGGTCAAATTATGCTAAAAACCGCCTCAACGTAGTTTCGCTAATCCTTATGTTTCACTTTATCTTTGCCTTTCTTCTCCTACCCCCAGCGTCGGAATACATTTTTGGTTCCACCTCGATAATTTATCTCCAACCATCTCAACATCTTTCCTTAATGCACCTAAAGCATTACCACCGTATTGTTGTTGCCGACCCTAAGCTTTTCTCGTTAAGCACTTACTCGTTACTTCTCGTTGTCGTATCCACTCTTTAAGTCTCCGTTTCCTAATATCGTGTTATTCTAGATATTTCTAATTAATTCCCAACACCACCTCGATTATTACCTTGACTTCTATCCCTTTACTACTGGCTTTTCGATCTTCCTAGCTTGTCTCAGCAAAGAGTTTTACCTGCGGCCCAACCATCCGTATCCAGGACATTGTAATGTTGGTTGTCCTTGTCTTACACTTACATCTCTCTCCCTCGCTTCCCCCCTTTAGGGGTGTACTTATACTATCTCCCAATTCTACTTTGCCCTAAATCCGTATTTCCAATCTCAATTAAGCGGTACTTTTATCCCAACATTTTAATTCCCTCGCCGTTCATTTCCTCACTTTCTTTCCTTTTCAAATATCGTTGTGTTAGGAACTTCCGAGTTTAACCTGTGACGAAAACAGCATCGACTTGCCTTATAACATTCGTGCCATTTATATTTTTCTTCTCACTTGAGCTTTGTTACCCTGTCCAATTAATGTCTTCCATATACCGCCACATTGGTCGCCGGAATGCATATGTCCTTTGATTTAGCCATGTACAGGATATCTTATGCATACCTATATACACATATACTCCCTACTATCTTGCTTACAAGATATCTCCAAACACTATTCCAATTCATCCTGATTCTAAAGCTGCGATGTACCTCTTTCCTCGTCATCGGTCCAATCCACCCCGTTCTGCGTGACCTCGTAGGGTTTCTGTCCACTCCCCCGACTCTTAATTTGTCTTTAAATCATTCTAACTCCTCATTTGCTCCTTACGGCTGAATTTGTAAAACTTTCGTAAAACTTCCGTGGGGTCACCCATCCCGATTTCTCTCGCTTCAAAGACGCTTAACTTTGAAACTCCGGTGAAATACGACGCTTTAACGCTAGTATAATCGCGTCCACCTCACCGCATGACCTCCGTCACGTGGTCTGGAGTAAGTCGAAGTCTTAACGGATTTCGAAGCGCCCTTATAGCATAATTACTATTTTACCCCTCTTTTGGTCCTCGGTATTCGCTTTTCACCCGTAGATATGATTACCTTTCGTTCTAGGCTTCCAAATCTCAATGACGAGGAATACACCTCGATCACCGTTACTTATTACTACTCGGCCATCGCCCCCTGAATTCTGTTCTCATTCACCTCGTTCTTCATCATTTCTGTATTCGAGTCTTTTACCGTCCCGTCACTTCCAACACTTGGATCCTTAATTACACCTGTCATGGTTTGTTATTATACTGTTATCTCGCTCTCTTCTTACTTCCTTCTTCTAATTTCCCTTTCCTTTCTCATGCTCGCTATCGTTTCCACTATCGTATGACGCTTATTCCAAACTTTTCCTACAGACTTGACAAACCTTTCTTATTCGTTCTATATTTCACTCTTCCGTTTCACACTTGCCGTCATATTCCAGTTACATAGACCACGTCATAACTTTAGCCACTTTCTCACTAGGCCTTACTTATTTCCATAACAGTCCTCGCTATATTCATATTACATCCTATTCGTAACCAATCCGATAATATAACCATAACATTGCCTAATCCTTTATCCTTTCCGGCCCACTTTATTCTTAACATCTCACAGGCTGTCTTATCTATTCATACCCATCGCAATTTCTCCCCCTGTGCTCTTATCTTAATCGTACTATTACTTCTTTTACTATTAGCTCGTCGTAGTTCGTCCCGACTTATCCATTCGGTCAATACTTTAAATAACACTCCGTCACGGCCTACCGGCCCTGCTTGGGATTGTCTCTTAGGATAACAAGCCCTTTCCAAAATTATTATTATTATTATTATTATTTTTCGCATCAACATCGGCCTTCTAATTATTCTTATCCTCAATTTAGCGATTAACTTCTTTCTCGGCGTCGGCCATACTCGTAACTTAGTCAAATCCTGTCATTGCTATTGGCACGACCTTCCAAGACATATTATAGATCTATATCTCATTTTCACTTTATTTCTGGAAAAATTTCGGCAGAGTTTCCCCTGTAACTGTTACTTTCCCAAAACCTGTACACAGGAAATACCAACAATGCCTCACAGGGCCAACACACATATATGCATATCGCATCATATCACGACCTCACAGGCTCCCATTATCATCAACAAGACAAAATAGTGAACGTACCTCATATTTCCAACTCAAACTTTTTTGTTACACTTTCTTGTTTACTTTCCCTTTTTAATCACAACTTGTGTTTCAACCTGTTATATCCCGCAATTCGGTACATTCGGATGAATTGAAATAAGCGTGACTTGTATGAGGTAGAAAAATATTTTGATCTTATTTAATATATATGTGATGATGTTTATGAAAAATATTGATGCGGAAATAATGTGGAAGGCTAGGGGGCAAAATGGTAAAAATGAGAAAAGTTGAGGGGCAAAATGAGAATTTCACATAGAGTTCATGAAGGTTCCAAAAAAGAAAAAGAAAGGAAAAAGAATGAAAATGATGACAAATAAGTCATCTTTATTTTTAGGAATTTTCTAGAGAGGGCATGTGCCCCTCACATGACTTGTGGAGACAATATATATATATATATATATATATATATATATATATATATATGAAAGAGTGGGAAAATTCTAGACAATTTATCATTCAAGACAAAAAAAAAAAAAGGGGAAGAGAGAAGCAAGAACAAGAAGGCCTCACGGCCAAAAGAAAAAAAAAGAAAAGAAGAAGGAAGTCTTGGAGCCTAAATCCTTGATCCAAAAATTGTAGTTTTCTTATATTCTTACTAAGCTCAAGGTGCTCTTCAATGTAGTATAATTATTTTGGCAAGAAAATCATTTTTGTGGCAAGTGGAAGATTTTGGCAAAGGTGAGGATTCTATTCCTTTTATGCTTTGAATGACTTGCATGCATGTTGTAGTATGAGTAAGTGAATGGAAATTATGAACTTTACGTGTTGTGGTGTGTGAAGGTGTGGCCGTGTGGTATGATTTGTAAAGGAAGGGGAATAAATTTTATTTAGTGTGTTGATTATGTTGTTGTGGCCTTATGATGGAGATGGAAGCATAATAGTCTAGAATTGGTGTGAAAATTAGTTGTAAGTTGTTGTAGGAAAATTATGTGAATTTATTATAGTTGTATGAAATTATGAGAGTGGAGTAGTAAGGTGTAAATTGTTGTTTTGGTTTGTGAAATTGAAAGAAGAAAAATGTGTCGTGAATATTTATGTTGAAAATTGGAGGTTTGGAGTGAATTATGGTTTTGGTGGAAACTTGTATATTTTGTATATCTTGTGAATATTTCGTAAAATGATATGAAATGTTTCCGGATTGTATTGGAGTGATGTTGATCGGTAAATGAATATGAGAATGTTGGTATTGAATTGAAAATGTGAAGTTAGAATGAAAGCTTATGCACTATGTTGGAAAAGAGACTAGTTATGCTATATTGTGTTTCATAATGATTGTTTGTGTTGTTGGGTTGTTGTTGTTGATATATTGGGCCGAGCTAAGTCTCGAGGATGCTATATGTATAGGGGAAATGCTGCCGAAATTTCGGTAGACAAACATGAATTTAAGTGGAACTCTTGGAAGCTACAACTCACAATTGGTAAACATGACCATTTGTAGATTTTGGAGAAAACGGGATTCGAATTTGGAGAAGCTTAAGAAGCGGAAAAGGTATGTAAGGCTTACCCTTTCTTTCTCTTGGCATATCCTAGATATACTAGGCTTGAATTTGGACCTTGGGGACAACTCTACTCTTCGGAATCCACGTCCGAAATTGCCCCTTTTCTTTCAGTAGAATTGAATCAATTATGTTGCTAATGGTTGGAAAAGTTGTATAAACACCTAGAACTTGAACAAATGGGACCCGACTATCTTAAAACTATCACGAATGATATTATGAAGTGTAAAAATACGTAAATTGGGTACGCCACCTCATTTGACCCGGTGGGCCCACAATCCGAGACCTATGTATATTGTTCTATTTGCCTTATTTCCGCATACGATAAATAATGAAAACCTTTGGCTAATGTTCCGAGTTTGTTATAAGTACTTGGTAACTCGATGTGAGTATTCGTTCGGGCTATTCGCATAAACGCTTCGGTACGAATGATCGATTTGAATATTTTGATATAAGCATTCCGATGGAAATATTCTAATACAAGTGTTACGATATAAGTATTTGAGAATAAATGTTCGATATATATATTCGACATAAGTATCGATCTAAGTATTCGGTATAAGCATTCCGAGAGGATAACTACGGTATGAGTATTCGGTATGAGCGTCCGATATAAATATTTTATGTGTATTTGGATACGAAGTCAGTAAATCGATCGAGTATTCCAATATGAATATGCTCTATAAGCCTTAATGTTCTTCGTGTACGATCTCGGATCGCTTAAAAGTCCGAAGAGGTTTCGTATTTCAAACGCTCATATCTTCCCGATACTAACTCGGACGAACCCGAAACTCGTTTCGAGCCTCGAATATCGGTAAGTGTCCGTGTTCATCGAGTCCGGATTTATGTGCAAATGGTTTCTCACGACTCGCTCGTGCATGATTCAATGTATCTTTCACCGCGTCGGGGCCGTGGCATGTTATGTTCTCGTGCGTACTCCGCGGCATGATTCCACCGAGTCCGGCGGGTTCCGTTATCGTGCTCTTCTCGCATTATTCACCGAGTCCCTCGTATTTGCGGGCCGGGACACATTATCCGTATGTATTTATGATTTGATGGTACGGGGATGGCGGCCGAGATGGCACATGATGATTATTCACCGAGACCCGCAGTAGAGGGCCGGGACACGTTATGTATATTTGGTACATGATTCTGACATGCATGTGTCACACCCCGACTTTACCAGGGTGTGATGGGCACCCGACCCTATGTTCGGAGCCGAGCGAACCTGCTGACTCTTATTACATGTGTAAACTCGTGAATCAATTAGGAATAAGATACGTGGTAT
>NW_026727615.1:0-32941 GCF_029784015.1 Lycium ferocissimum
CTTCTTCATAGATCGTGCGATAGAGCCATGATATAAGATTTCTCCTTTTCCTAATTATGTGTTATGATTTCAGCGATGCATATGAAGAGGAAAGCAACAGCTGCCCAGAAGGGCAAGACAGCGGCAGGAAGGCTGACAGAGCCACTGGTAAATATAGAGCAGGGTGAGTCCCATAATGAGGCTCCATCTTGGACCTCTCACACTCCGCCTATTTTAGAGGAGAATGAAGGGGCCTCAGCTCCACCTCCAATGCCTCCAGTTCCTCCTCCAGGTGCCTCCGGCCAACAGATGACAGAGGCTATTCAATTACTGACCCAGTTAGTTACCGCTCAGGCTCAGCAGCAGAGTGCGGGTCCGGGTGACAGAGCGGTTAGTGCAAGAGCCCGTGATTTTATTAGCTTGGATCCTCCAAAATTTTTTGATTCAAAGCAGGATAAAGCCCCGCATGGCTTTATAGATAAGACGCTGAGAACGTTGAGGATAATACATGTTTTTGATACTAAGTCAGTGGAGTTAGCTTCCTATAGACTGCGGGATGTGGACGTTCTTTTGTACAATAATTGGATATCTTTAAGAAGGAAAAATGCGCCTCCCCCGATATGGCAGTGCCTTCATCCGCCATTATTTCCCACCCGAGGTCTGACGGGCCCAAGCTGATAGGTTTTTTGATCTAAGGTAAGGAAATATGAGTGCTCGAGAGTATAGTCTCCGCTTCAATTCATTGGCTAGGTATGCTCCGGCCATGGTAGCCGATATGGGAGACCGGGTGCATCGGTTTGTGAGTGGCTTGGGGCCACATTTGATTAAAGACTGCTTGACAGCTTCACTCCAGGAAGGGATGGATATTTCTCGTATTCAAGCCCATGCTCAGAATTTGGAAGAGCAGCAGCAGCCGCACAGGGGGGAGCGTGATTCTGACAGAGGGCATAGTAAGAGAGCTAGATCTGCAGGTGCTAGCAGTGAGTATAGAGGGGGTCAGAGGCAACAGTATTCCAGGTATTCAGGCCAATCCGCGGCTAGTGCACCTCCTCGATTTGCGAGCAGGAGATTTGAACGCCCTATTTATTCTAGATCAGAGCTCGAGAGTTTCGGGTTCCCAGTTTGGAGGCGATCCTAGTCAGAGGAGACCACCTGTACCACGATGCAGTCAGTGCGGTAGATTACATGCGGGTCAGTGTCGCCGAGGCTCAGATGCTTGTTATGCCTGTGGTCAGACTGGGCATATGATGCGTGATTGTCCATCGATGAGTGGCAGAGGTGGGACCCAGCCCACAGGATCAGTAGCCAGCTCTTCTTCATCTATGCGCCCTGTGAGGCAAGGCTCACAAGCACCACCAGGTCGTGGTAGGGGCAGAGGGGGAGCATCCAGTTCGAGTGGCCTTCAGCCCAAAGATTTATGCATCGTCGGCCGACGGATTCGAGTCCTCCCCCGAGCTGTCATTGTGTATATTATCTGTATCCTCTCATGATGTTTATGCATTGATTGATTTGGGTTCTACTTTGTCGTAGATTACTCCTTATATTGCTTATCGTATTAGGGTGAAACCCGAGCCAATCAAACCTTTTGAGGTGTCTACTCCTGTTGGTGACCCGGTAACAGCTAGACGAGTATATAGAAACTGTGTGGTTGTGGTGTGTGATCGTCATACTGTAGCTGATTTGATCGAGCTGAAAATGTTAGATTTCAATGTTATTATGGGCATGGATTGGCTGGCTTCCTGTTATGCTAATGTGGATTGTAGAACAAAAATGGTTCGATTTCAATTTTCGGGAGAACCAGTGCTTGAATAGAAAGGTAACACGGCATCCCCAAGAGGTAGGTTTATTTCCTATCTCAAAGTGAGGAAGATGATTGCTAAGGGCTAAATTTATCATTTAGTCCGGGTTCATGACACCAAAGTAAAGCCACTAACTCTTCAATCGGTTTTAGTAGTAAATGAGTTTTCGGATGTGTTTCGTGTGAGCTTGTGCCTTCCACCGAAACGGGAGATTGATTTTGCTATTGATGTGTTGGCGGATACAAAGCCTATATCCATTCCTCCTGTTCTATCCCGCATTTTTGTACATTAGGATATTCCGAGCTAACCGTGAAAAGTTAAGGACAAGACTAGTCCGGGATGCGAGGTTGAGATTTTTGACCTTCGATTTTATTTTAAAGCATAAGTTGCTTGTGATTTTGTTGGAATGGAACATTAAGGAAAATTTGGGGTTAAAGGTGAATTATGAAAAGTTGGTAATTTTCATGAAATGGCCAAGTTTGGCCGCGTGCTTGGTGTGGGACCCACCCTTGGTTGGCCAAATTTGACTAGTCGAAGCATGGAGTGTGCATGTGATCATTTTACAAATTTTAGGGACTAGAAGTGACAAAAATCATTCTTCAAGGGCCCAAGGTGGCCGGCCAAAGCATGTGGGCCATAGGGCCACTTGTGCAACTTATGTGTGTTATTAAAATATGACAATTAAGTCATCTTCAACACATTTCACTCTCTAGAAAATTGAAGAAACATGGAGAAAGGAGACAAGGCCATATTCGGCCAAGGTGGAGGGAAAAAGAAGATTAAAAATCTTCATAAAAAAAAATCTATTCTTCTAGTTTTTCTACTAATTGGAGGGTGCTAAACAACATGGAATAATTGTTGGGGCAAGCCAAGCCTTTGTTCATGCAATTCTCCACCTAAGTCATGTTGAAGAACTAAGTGAAAAAGGTGAGTTTTAATCCTCTTTTTATATGTTATGAATGGTTTGTGCATGTGGTGAAGTGTGAAAATGAATGAAATTCATGAAAGTGTGGAGTTGGTGTTGTGGTTGTGTGTAGTGTGGTTGGCCGTGTATATGTGCATTGTGTAGGAATAAAGAACTAATTTTATTTAGCATGTTTTGATTGTTGATGCATGGATTCCATAATGAAAATGATGGTTTAATGATTTAAATGGAGCTTGAAACCGTTTGTAGGTTGTTGGAATAAATAATGTAATTTTAATATAGTTTTTGTATTATTGTGGTTAATGTTGCTAAATGTGGAATGTTGATGTAGTTTATGAATTTGGAGGAAAAGAAATGTGTTGTTGTGGTCCCTATAAAAGTTGGAAGGGTTCGGGTGGCTTGATGTGTTGATTAGGTTATTTTGAATATTGTGCGAGTTGCTTGAAATGTGATTGAATCTCGATTGAATGATTCCGGATTAGTACTTGAATATGTAAGCATCGGTGGTAGTTGAAAATATGTAGTTGAATTGAGTATGATTGGAATGTTGTCGAACTATGTGGAAAAGAGTTGTTGATGGTAGAATGCCTTTTTGAATTAATTGTTGATGTTGTTAGTATGGGTGTTGGTATTGTTGTTGAAGATTTAGCCGAGTTGAAATCTCGGGGATGTTGGATTTACAGGGGAAATGCTGCCCAAATTTCTGCAAAATTATATGCTAGTCGAAATCGAAGTTTTAAGAATCTATGGCTAATGTGTGATACCAAATGATGTTATTGTAGATTTTGGAGATGCCGAGGCGTAAGTTTGGATTAATTTAGGAAGCGGACGAGGTATGTAAAGCCTAACTTTTCTTTCTCTTGGCATGTCTTGATTGTATGAAAGCTAGAACGCGAGTCTCGGGGTAACTCCACTCCTAAGATCCGAGCCGTATACGATTCTTGTTTCCTTCGAATGTCAATGCTCTTGATATTGTCAAACTATGGTTCATAAGTCTTTTGTATAGTTGGATTCCAAGTTTTGCATAAAGAATGTTGCTTTTAAAAGGTTTCGTAACTACGAACAATCGTAACTTTCATAGACGAGCTCGGATCGCTTCGAAACGTTCGCAGGAGATTCTATAGTAGATAAGGTCTCCAACTTTCATAAATGGACCCGGCTTGGTTCGATACTCGTCCGTGGGCCCCGAGACTCTTCTTTGCGTAGTACTAATGACTTTCGAAAGGATCGAGTATAATTGTTGTCTTAAACTTCAGACATTGACTACTTACTTCTCTAACGACTTTATAATGACGATTATGCCCATAATTTTCACAAGCTATTTCCTATGGTTTGATACGTGTCTACGAGTCCTAAAGTTCGATTTGATATGTTCTCGAATGACGTACGGAAGAAATTTGATTTGACTATCGTTTTGATTCTTAAATGATGACTCGTTTTGGATATTTTATTGAGTCTTTGAAAGTGTTTTAAACTGCATATAGTTGCTCACACCTGTCACGACCCAACCCCGCTGTCAGTGATCGGTGTCCTAACCGGACACCCATACGTACCTACTCGACCGATCCGGCATACTAAACGACTAATTCGTTTAGACATACATAAATTCATACGGTATATAAAATACATCGCACGTAAATATATACATACTTAAACCCGTACATAAGCCGTTAGGGCTATCATAGTGTTATAATTACTTAATTCGCAGACTCGCATTTACTTACTAGAACAGTGACAACCCACAACTTACAAACATGTCTACAGGCCTCTAACATACAGAGCAGAATCAGAAGACGGGACAGGGCCCCACCGTACCCAAATAACCATATGTACAGTGTATATGAACAACGTAAGATATATACCAAAAGTATCGGCTCCGATCAAGGGGAGCTCTTCGAACGACAAATCGATGTCCCTAATCGGTGGCTTATCACGCGGCGCGTCCGTACCGCGGGCATGTGGCGCGCCCCCCGAAGAATAGGGGGTCAGTACGAAAAATGTACCGAGTATGTAAAGCAGAAAGGTAACAAATATAATCATAATCAAAGACAGGAGTACAGAAACATAACAGACGGAGCTGTGGTTAGAATCTGTAATACAAAGGTAATACCTTGTCCGAGACCTCAGAAATCATAATGCATATTAGATCATATAATGTCATGCAAACATGTATCGTGTCCCGGGCCCCTGATAAGGGACTCGGTAAGTGAAGTTATGCATAACAAAATCATGTATCATGTGTGCGGATGACGTGTCCCGCCCCTTATTGCGGACTCGGTAATCCGGAATCATATCTCGTCAAAATCATATATCATGTATCCATAACGTGTCCCGCCCCCTCATCTGCCGGCTCTCGGTGAATGACATCATGTGCCGTCCGGCCACCATCCCCGTATCATCACATCATAGTCATATACGACAACGTGTCCGCCCGCAAGCACGAGGGACTCGATGAATAATGCAAAGAAGTGTGCACGAGAACATGTCCGGCCCGAGCTCGGTGAAAAGACATATCATGACTTGTACGAACAGAGTAATGCAGAAACATATGCATGTAAGTCCAAACTTAATAGACAAATCAACAATAAGTCATAATTCGTACCTTTCGGATGTCGTGTCGGATTATGTCAAAACAGAATTTTTGAGATTGTTCGTACGAAGCAAATATATCACAGGGCTCACGGAGTATTCAGAATGATCGTTCTTTAACAAATGGAACAATTTAAATGACATATCACTACAAAGAAATCGGACAACGATCATATTATATATGTAGGCCCTTTTTGGGGATGACACGATTACTTATATCAAATCATGTTTCTAGGATCGTAACACATATCAAAATATGCCATAGATTCGTCGTATTTATCATTTGACAACGGTACAATGATCATAAGATTCCTTTAAGTATTGTATAGAAATAAATCAGTTAAAACCATAGTAAGAGGTCTCGGAGTCTGTGGGCCCACCTCGGGTAAATCGAGGTGGTGAACTCAAATTATGGATCATAAACCTTATGGAGTCATTTATGAGAGTTTTGAGACAACCGAGTCCATTTGCGAAGGTTGCATACATACAAGTCACTTTGATGACAATTTGTAAGGAAACTAGTTCAATCGCGCTGAAAGAAATGGGGTCAATTTCAACTTCGGGTTTCAAGAGACAGAGTCATATCTAAGGCTCGCGTCCGAGCCTAATACGTTTAGAACATGCCAAAGAATAGAAGGGAAGACTTTACATACCTTTCCTTGCCCTTTACGCTTGCCGAAACTCCAATCCCGTTTCGTAAAAAATCTGCAAATGGTCACCTTTACCAGTTACTATTCATGAGACTCAGAAGTCCTATTCTTGTCCAATACTTGTCTATAAAATTTGGGCAGCATCTCCCCTATACATATGTCATCCCGAGATTCAACTCGGCTCAAAACAATCAACAACAACCCAACAACAACATCAACAATCACAACATAATCGCTACAAATCGCAATATAACACAATTAGTCTACTTTCCGACATAATGCGCCGGTTTCCATTCCAACTTCACGTTTTCAAATCAATATCAATATTTCCCTATTCACACACTAATTTGAGGTCCTTCAAACACAAACCAAAAATATTTCAAACCTTACATCCAATATTCGACGATTCCATATTCTATCCAAAATTCTTATTTATGCAACAAAATCATCCCAACACATTTTCTACTCACTAATTCATCACCAACCACAATAATCTACACTTAAACAACCTCATTATCTTAATATCATAAAATCACATTAATACGACATAATTCTCTACATTCCATTTTCATGCCAACTTAACCCATCTATGCTTCATTTACATAATAATGATCGCAACGACGCGACTAACATATTAAACAAAAATAAATTCAACATGTTTCCTCCTACTATATACCACACGGCCATAGGCCAAATTCCCATTTCCTCAAGTTTATATCCATCTTTCCCTTCCAATGCAATTTCTACAATGTCTACAATTATAATACAACATAAAATTCAACACAATCACACTACACATTAAACATACATACGGCCACCTACATGCATGCCCTTCCTCCATGCAAACTTCCATATTTCTATGCTTTCAACTCATTTCTATACACTACAACACAACCAAACCTTCATAACATAACTAAAAGGAATGAATTCTTACCTTCCAACTTCTTTCCACTTGCCAAAGCACCTTCTTGCCTTGAAAATTATACCAACTTGGAGAGCACCTTGAACTTAGTATGAATTCAAGAAGAACAAGATTTATGGATCAAGGTTGATGAACTTGGATTTTTTTTTTCTTGCTATGGCCGACGGCCACTCCTCTCTTCTCTCTTCTTTGTTTTGTTTCAATTTCTTGAAAATTCTAGAGATATACATACATATATATGCCCCCTTAATTAATATGCCACATGGTTGGCACATGACAATTTAATGGATTTGGGCCAAGGCCATGTTGGCCGGCCACCCTTCCATTTTTGGGCCTCATTCTCTTTTTTTTTAGCCCAATTCTTCATGAATCATATTTTGCAATTCCCGAAATAAATTTCCAAAATTCCGATTTTGCCCTTAGGCCTTCTCCATTGTTTTCCGCATTCAAGTTTCCATAACCGGCATATACATATTAAGAGAAATCCAACATGACCTTATTCCTTACAAACCAAAGTTAACTCCAAGCTTTCCAAATACGCAAAAAAAATGCCGGATGTAACAACAACTCTGCTCGTGCATATGGTTGTTACATCCTTCACCGAGTCCCGGGCCGATTATGTATCTTGCGTACTATGTTATTTTCCGGTGTGATGCTGTGTTACGGTTCACCGAGCTCCTCGCTAGCGGGTCGGTTTCGTTTATATTGGTGTTATCCGTGTTATGGCGTTACGGGATGTAGGCTATGATGTGTTATGGGGATATGCCTCGGCACGAGATATGAACCTTCCGGTGATGTCGGGGCGTGGCGCTAACGACAGCGGCGACCACCGTTCTAAGAGCCCTATGCATGATTCGTATTTTTATAAGTAAGCATTTTGATATTTTGAATATTGCATTTACTTTCCGTACTTCTGGTTTTGACTATGATCTTGTTTACTATATTACATGCTTTGCATACCTATGACATATTCGTATTGACCCCTTTTCTTCGAGGGTCGCGTTTCATGCAGCGTGCACAGACATTTATTTGGATGATCCGTCACCTTAGGAGTTCCCTGGGCACTACTTTGAGCGCTCCCTTGTTCCGGGAGCCTATACCCGATCCACTTTTGTTATTACATATTTATGCATATGTTTGTTGCGTGCACGGCGTGGCCCCGTCCCGTCATATGATTCGTTATGACTCTTAGAGGTCCGTAGAGACATATATGTGTGGGTTGTGGGTATTCACCGTTTTGTCAGTGTTCGTGTAATTTGTGATTGGACG
The DNA here is from genome assembly GCF_029784015.1 of Lycium ferocissimum. Lineage (NCBI taxonomy): Eukaryota > Viridiplantae > Streptophyta > Magnoliopsida > Solanales > Solanaceae > Lycium > Lycium ferocissimum. The sequence continues at coordinate 8,134 of NW_026727615.1, forward strand.
TCCCCCCATGCTATGATAGCCATCACCTTATTTGTGATATTATCGTTGGATTATGATAACGATATGTATATCTGTACATTTGTGACAGCTTTGGGGCGACGTTCCACTTTTCTGTAAATATTTGTAATTCGCACACGGTATAAGCTACTTGTACGCTATTTCGGGTTAATAGGTGTGTACGGGTACCCAGATCGGGCATTAGTCACGACCTACGGGGTTGGGTCGTGACACCTCCTTACAGAATGGCTCCTGCAGAATTGAAAGATCTAAAAGCACAACTGAAGAATTTGCTCGAGAAGGGATTTATTAGGCCCAGTTCATCGCCATGGGGAGCACCTATCTAGTTCGTAAGAAAGAAAGATGGTTCCTTACGAATGCATCGACTATATGCAAATGGAACAAGGTGACAATAAAGAATAAATATCCGCTTTCGAGAATCGATGATTTGTTTGATCAATTGCGTGTGGTGCTAACTGGTTTTCAAAGATAGATCTAAGATCAGGATATCACCAAGTGAGAGTTAGAGAAGAAGACATTTCGAAAATGGCTTTCAGGACTAGATAAGGTCATTATGAATTTCGGGTAATGTCGTTTGGGTTGACTAACGCCCCAGCAGTATTCATGAAATTGATGAATAATGTGTCCAAGCCTTACCTAGATCTATTTGTAATTGTGTTCATCGATGACATTCTGGTATACTCTCGATCAGAAGCAGAGCATGCAGATCATTTACGTACAGTCCTTGGAATCCTTCGAACTCGAGAACCATATGCCAAGTTTTCAACATGCGAGTTCTGGTTAAATTCTGTAACTTTTATGGGCCATATTATCTCAGCTGACGGTATTCGGGTAGATACCCAGAAGATTGAGGCTGTGAAAACTTGGCCAAGGCCTACAACACTTATAGAGGTCCGTAGCTTTCTGGGATTGGCAGACTATTACAGAAGAATTGTAGAAGGATTTTCTTCTATTTTTGTACCATTGACGAAGCTAACTCAGAAATCAGCAAAATTTCAATGGAACGATGCTTGTGAGCGTAGTTTCCAGGAATTGAAGGATAGATTGACTTCATCCCCAGTCCTGACACTTCCAGAAGGACCAGGAAACTATGTTGTTTATTGTGATGCCTTCGGTATTGGGTTGGGCTGTGTGTTGATGTAGCACAGTAAGGTTATTGCTTACACTTCACGGCAGTTGCGAAAACATGAGAAAAACTATCCGACCTATGATCTTGAATTAGCTGCGGTTATTCATGCCTTAAAGATGTGGAGACATTACTTGTATGGTGTTCATGTTGATATTTATACAGATCACAAGAGTGTCCAAGAGATATTTCCAAGGTAGGAATTAAATTTACAGTAGAGGCGGTGGTTAGAGCTACTGAAAGACTATGACGTAAGTATTTTATATCATCTCAGGAAAGCGAATGTGGTGGCTGATGCTCTTAGCCGTAAATCCATGGGCAATCTATATGACGTTTAGCCGGAGAAAGGGGAATTGGCCTGTGAACTTCAACAGCTAGCTAGCCTAGGGGTTCGCTTAATGGACTCGGGCAATGCAGGAGTTGTTGTTCATAACCTGACTGTCTCATCCCTAGTAGTGGAGGTCAAAGAGCGCCAATATGAAGAACCCAAATTGAGTTATTACAAAGATACACTTCCTCAGAAAGAGAAGTCACCATTTGAGATTTTTGCAGATGGAGTTCTCAGGTATCGAAGCAGGTTATGTGTCCCGGATGTTGCAGGATTACGACGTCAGATTCTGGAAGAAGCCCATTACTCCCGTTATTCTGTTCATCCATGTCACACCCCGATCTTACCAGGGTGTGATGGGCACCCGACCCCATAATCGGAGCCGAGCGAACCCTCGGACTATTATTGCACACGTATGAGCTTATGAATCAGTCAGAAATGAATACATAAAATTTTTTCCATAAGTAAAATCTGACATCATATAAGACTCGTGACATGAAACGTAATAACATATCGGCTGCTGGAGCCACTGACAGACTGACTCCTAATACCCACGACTCTGTCTGCAAAGCCTCTAACTTCGATCAAGACATCCTGGCATAGGACGCTGACTCGGCTACACTCCAGAGCAAACGGAGCTCACCAACTTCGCTGAAACATCTTCTATGCTAACTTCGCATCATCTGGGTGTACCTGCGCGGCATGAAACGCAGCCCCCGAAGAAGAGGGGTCAGTACGAGCTATGTACTGAGTATGTAAGGTAGGAATAGCAACATAGTAAGAGATATAAGCATGAATAATAACAGGATATCATATCGTGAGGTAGAGGATTGACCTGTACATATGAACAATATCTGCATAGAAACATAGAACATATCATAGGATAACAGAGTAACATGTGCATATAAGTGCCCCTGGGGGCGGATGCCATGCATGCTTGTCTGGTCATATGGTATCATGGCGCCGAATAAGTCGGCTCGCCCACATTGCGCCGAAACACTCCGGCTCGCCCATAAATCCCGCGTCCGGGCATCCCGCGTCCGGGATGATAAGCCAGCTGACCAGGTGGCAATGAAACATGTTTCCCTTCCCATTTCCCCCATGTATACATGTATCCCTTCCCCCCACCCCATGTACATATACAGGTATGGCATGCATGAGAGCCCAAAGAAAGTCATGTATTCATCGGAGGGACGTAAGGTCGGAAACCTCCGATCATATTATGGAATAATCATGGTCGTCATGTCTCACCTTGAAGGAACGATAATCATAAGGCGAGACTATCAACGGCGAATAACATTAAGAGAACGTAGAACATATCATATCGTATCGTATCATATCATAGCATATCGTGTCATGTCATAGCATATCGTGTCATGTCATAGCATATCGTTTCATATACTTTGAAACTTTTAACATAGTCATGATCCAAAAATAACCTAACGTTTCATATCGTCATATTCATGGTAAGAACATATCCTTGACATATTCGTCCTAGTCATTTTCTCATGTCTGGCAGCATCATTGTCATCATAGTCGTTGTTTTGGTCATAAAAACTTTCAAAAATCGTAAAACTTGGATTTTGGAGAAAAATGGATATTTTGGAAAACATTCATAAACTTTTAGGAAGAAAAATCATGCTTTGAAATCATAACTTTTAACTTTTGAAAATAAGGACATTATGGGAGCGTTCATAAAATCGCAACATATGATTCATGCCATAGGAGGAGAAAGGACGAGCCTTAACATACCGCGCCGCCTTACTAGCCACGCTTATTCGTCCAAACCTCGTTGCCGCTAGTCCACATTCAAGACGATTAAGGCAATTGTTAGGTTCATTCTCATATGCCTCTCTTATCCTTTCATTTACATTTATATTCTGCCGAAATTTCGGCAGCATCTCCCTTGTAAATACACCGTCCCGAGAATGTGGCTCGGCCCAATTCATCCATTAACAATAATCCGAGAATTCAACTCGGCCAAACCAACAACAATGCCAACAATCTTACTAACAACACTCCATTCATATTCAATCCAATTCAATTCAATTCAATTTAATTCACGTAATGTTCCAACAACTTAGTCGACACACTACCTTACTCGAAACCTTCAAGTTCAATACCAACCTTACACTTCATTATCATTCACATACGTTAACTTCAACAACAACCTTTATTCTACATGACATAATCCATAACGAAAACAACTAAAATGTCAAATAACATAGATTTACATTAACTTACCAAAACACCTATTATCCGACCATAATCACTTCTTACATCTTTTCATGTATTTTCATCCATCCCTTTACATAACAACAACATAACAATCAAAGTACTAAATAGGGTTGTTTCATTTTCTTCTACACCACACAAGGAGCACACGGCCAACACCATAACCACCCAACTCATGGTTTTCATTCATTTTACATTATGGACTTCCCAACACAACAAGCAACCTACTAACATAAGATCAATTCATCACACTTCCACAACATTACTCCTATTCGACCAAGCCTCCAACATACATGTTTTTATTATATTTCATTCATTCACTCATACTACAACATATACCATCATCCGCAACACAATACATGGCTACAACTACCACCCACAACTCAACAACAAATTTTCTAACTAATATTAATTCATCATTTCAATCCAACCCCACACATATATTCGGCCAACATGCAACACACATATTTTCATTTATTTCATTCATTTCTTCAACCTAGAACATATATGAGCCATCCACAACACTCAAAAGAGATGAAAGCTTACCTTTTTTTTTCAACTTCCGACTTGGTTTAGGGTTGGTACTTGCCACCAAAAAGACTTCTACTTGCTTAAACAATTACTCCATGTTGTAGAGGACCTTCCATTAGGTAGGAAAAGTGGAAGAAAATAATTTTTCTTGGCCAACTCCATGGACCCAAATTTTGGGGAGTTGGCCGAACCTCCCCTTCTCTCCTTTTTTTTTTGTTTTGTTTTGCTTGTTCTTTATTTCTCTCCCACTCTCTTCAATTAAAGATGACCACATGTATATATATATATATATATATATATATATATATATATATATATATATATATATATATATATATATATATATATATATATATATATATATATATATATATCTTTATAAGCATGTGAGGAGCACATGCCCCTCCACTTAATTTTCTAGAATTTTCTTTTCTCTTCTTCTTTTTCTCTTCCTTTTTATTTTCTAGAATTTTCTTCAAATCTCCCAAGATGAATAATCCCTTTCTTTTTCTTCTTTTTTTTTCCGGCCACATGGCCTTTTTCAAGACATTTCTTGAGCACTCGTGAAATGACCATTTTGCCCCTAGCCTTTCCACATTATTCCCATGATGCCACTTTGCGAATTTTCCCTCTTTTTTTTTTCGCCCTCAACCTTTCTCAATTTTCCATATCCACAGCATTCCTAAATATTATTAATAACCCACTTGCATGTTAAAATAGTTTTGGAAAACGATCTTACCTTCCACATTCCACGACTTCTTATGTCATTCGAACGTGTAAAATACGGGCTATAACATCATCCCCCCCTTTAGAACATTCGTCCTCGAATGTTCAACTGACCTCATATGCGTCATAATACTTTGGGAGGGTTCCCTTTTATAGCTGCTCTTCCCTTTATGCCCGTTCATTATCGTCTGCCTCATCCCGTCGTAATGAAACCATTTAGCCTTTTCATGAGTCCTTACTTCGTATCATGGGTTTTTCCTAATTCACTATGTGAACTCACTATCCTCGTCCTTCAAGTCATTTCTTTTCCGTTATTGCTTAGTCACCGCACCTTAGCAGAAACCATATCTCTGGTATACAATCTATACTTATCGATCTGGTGTGACTACAGATTACTCTTTTATCCTCATGTCTGTCTCTTGGTACACCTATTATCATTTCGTTTCTACTTCCCCTATCTTAGTCACTATTCCTCCTCTAACCTCATACACTCCTTTCCTGGTTCCTTTTCTCGCACTCTTTCCTTTTTCACAGATCCACTTTGAGTTCGTATCCAGACAATCTCGCGTTTTGCCAGTAATTTCTCTCGGGAGCCTTCTTTACTGGGAATTCTTACTTTTCACCTTCTTCCGGCACTTTAGTCTCTTTGCTTCCCATCGACCCACTCTCTTTCCTTTTCAATTATCACTATGTTAGACTCTCCAGTCTTAATCTATAGTAAAACAATGACAGCTTTCCTTGTAGCACCTGTACCGTTCACCTTTGCTGTCACTTGGGCTTCGGTCCCCTTACTTGACTAATGTCCTTCTCACCGTAGCCTCAGTTGCTGGGACTCCCTTGTCCACCGATACAATCATATGGAATATCTACACACTCATATGTATATATATATGTGCATTATTCACTAACCCACAAAATACTTCCAAACGCTATTTAAGCCTATCCAACTTTCCGGAACTGTGACGCATTCCCTGTCTCTTCCCCAGTCTAACCTACCTCGTTTTATGTGACCCCGTATAGCTTCCAGCCATTCCGTATACTCTGATTTCCCTTAGGTCACTCTTAGCTTCTCGTTTGTCCCTTATATCTCAATTTGTAAAACTCTTAGTTTACTTCCAGGGGGTCACCCATCCTGAAATTGCTCCCACCTGAGCACGCTTAACCTCGAAACTTTGGTGAGATTAGGTGCCTTAACACTGATATTTTTGCGTCCACTTTCTCACATGGCCTTTACTACTCGATCTGAAGCCAATCAAAACTTTACAACTTCCGAGATATTTTCGTAATACGTCCTTTCTTCTACAATGACCGTTTTGCCCTTTTTAATTCCTGATGTTCACCTTCCGCCTGCATGTATGACTATTTCTTGTCTGGCGCCCAGCTCCACGTAACAAAACAAATATATCCATCCAGTCTCACCTCGTTTGACTTCCATATCATCCTTCGCCTTTTTCCGCCGATACTGGGCGCCTGCGGAAGTCAACGATTAATATAATGAATCTTACTTCCTATGTCTTGGCTCTATCGCACGATCTAATGATAGAAATAAGGTCAACCATTCCTAGATGCCCCTTTGACCTCCTCGTCTATAGATGTGGCCGGCTTCACACCCATAAACGTGACTCTACCGGACACGACTTTGCAGACATCCCTTAGACCGACCTGCTCTGATACCACTTTGTCACACCCCGATCTTACCAGGGTGTGATGGGCACCCGACCCCATAATCGGAGCCGAGCGAACCCTCGGACTATTATTGCACACGTATGAGCTTATGAATCAGTCAGAAATGAATACATAAAAATTTTTCCATAAGTAAAATCTGACATCATATAAGACTCGTGACACGAAACGTAATAAAATATCGGCTGCTGGAGCCATTGACAGACTGACTCCTAATACCCACGACTCTGTCTGCAAAGCCTCTAACTTCGATCAAGACATCCTGGCATAGCACGCTGACTCGGCTACACTCCAGAGCAAACGGAGCTCGCCAACTTCGCTGAAACATCTTCTATGCTAACTTCGCATCATCTGGGTGTACCTGCGCGGCATGAAACGCAGCCCCCGAAGAAGAGGGGTCAGTACGAGCTATGTACTGAGTATGTAAGGTAGGAATAGAAACATAGTAAGAGATATAAACATGAATAATAACAGGATATCATATCGTGAGGTAGAGGAATGACCTGTACATATGAACAATATCTGCATAGAAACATAGAACATATCATAGGATAACAGAGTAACCTGTGCATATAAGTGCCCCTGGGGGCGGATGCCATGCATGCTTGTCTGGTCATATGGTATCATGGCGCCGAACAAGTCGGCTCGCCCACATTGCGCCGAAACACCCGCTCGCCCATAAATCTCGCGTCCGGCATCCCGCGTCCGGATGATAAGCCAGCCGACAGGTGGCAATGAACATGTATCCCTTCCCATTTCCCCCATGTATACATGTATCCCTTCCCCCACCCTATGTACATATACAGGTATGGCATGCATGAGAGCCCAAAGAAAGTCATGTATTCATCGGAGGGACGTAAGGTCGGAAACCTCCGATCACATTATGGAATAATCATGGTCGTCATGTCTCACCTTGAAGGAACGATAATCATAAGGCGAGACTATCAACGGGGAATAACATTAAGAGAACGTAAAACATATCATATCGTATCGTATCATATCATAGCAGATCGTGTCATGTCATAGCATATCGTTTCATATACTTTGAAACTTTTAACATAGTCCAGATCCAAAAATAACCTAACGTTTCATATCGTCATATTCATGGTAAGAACATATCCTTGACATATTCGTCCTAGTCATTTTCTCATGTCTGGCATCATCATTGTCATCATAAAATCATAATCGTTGTTTTGGTCATAAAAACTTTCAAAAATCGTAAAACTTGGATTTTGGAGAAAAATGGATATTTTGGAAAACATTCATAAACTTTTAGGAAGAAAAATCATGCTTTGAAATCATAACTTCTAACTTTTGAAAATAAGGACATTATGGGAGCGTTCATAAAATCGCAACATATGATTCATGCCATAGGAGGAGAAGGACGAGCCTTAACATACCTGCGCCGCGCCTTACTAGCCACGCTTATTCGTCCAAACTCGTTGCCGCTAGTCCACATTCAAGACGATTAAGGCAATTGTTAGGTTCATTCTCATATGCCTCTCTTATCCTTTCATTTACATTTATATTCTGCCGAAATTTCGGCAGCATCTCCCTTGTAAATACACCGTCCCGAGAATGTGGCTCGGCCCAATTCATCCATTAGCAATAATCCGAGAATTCAACTCGGCCAAACTAACAACAATGCCAACAATCTTACTAACAACACTCCATTCATATTCAATCCAATTCAATTCAATTCAATTCAATTCAATTTAATTCACGTAATGTTCCAACAACTTAGTCGACACACTACCTTACTCGAAACCTTCAAGTTCAATACCAACCTTACACTTCATTATCATTCACATACGTTAACTTCAACAACAACCTTTATTCTACATGATATAATCCATAACGACAACAACTAAAATGTCAAATAACATAGATTTACATTAACTTACCAAAACACCTATTATCCGACCATAATCACTTCTAACATCTTTTCATGTATTTTCATCCATTCCTTTACATAACAACAACATAACAATCAAAGTACTAAATAGGGTTGTTTCATTTTCTTCTACACCACACAAGGAGCACACGGCCAACACCATAACCACCCAACTCATGGTTTTCATTCATTTTACATTATGGACTTTCCAACACAACAAGCAACCTACTAACATAAGATCAATTCATCACACTTCCACAACATTACTCCTATTCGACCAAGCCTCCAACATACATGTTTTTATATATTTCATTCATTCACTCATACTACAACATATACCATCATCCGCAACACAATACATGGCTACAACTACCACCCACAACTCAACAACAAATTTTCTAACTAATATTAATTCATCATTTCAATCCAACCCCACACATATATTCGGCCAACATGCAACACACATATTTTCATTTATTTCATTCATTTCTTCAACCTAGAACATATATGAGCCATCCACAACACTCAAAAGAGATGAAAGCTTACCTTTTTTTTTTTCAACTTCCGACTTGGTTTAGGGTTGGTACTTGCCACCAAAAAGACTTCTACTTGCTTAAACACTTACTCCATGTTGTAGAGGACCTTCCATTAGGTAGGAAAAGTGGAAGAAAATAATTTTTCTTGGCCAACTCCATGGACCCAAATTTTTGGGGAGTTGGCCGAACCTCCCCTTCTCTCTTTTTTTTTTTTTTGGTTGTTCTTTCTTTCTCTCCCACTCTCTTCAATTAAAGATGACCACACATGTATATATATATATATATATATATATATATATATATATATATATATATCTTTATAAGCATGTGAGGAGCACATGCCCCTCCACTTAATTTTCTAGAATTTTCTTTTCTCTTCTTTTTTTTCTCTTCCTTTTTATTTTCTAGAATTTTCTTCAAATCTCCCAAGATGACTAATCCCTTTCGTTTTCTTCTTTTTTTTTCCGGCCACATGGCCTTTTTCAAGGCATTTCTTGAGCACTCGTGAAATGACCATTTTGCCCCTAGCCTTTCCACATTATTCCCATGATGCCACTTTGCGAATTTCCCCTTTTTTTTTTCGCCCTCAACCTTTCTCAATTTTCCATATCCACAGCATTCCTAAATATTATTAATAACCCACTTGCATGTTAAAATAGTTTTGGAAAACGATCTTACCTTCCACATTCCACGACTTCTTATGTCATTCGAACGTGTAAAATACGGGCTATAACAATCCAGGAGCAAAAAAGATGTACCACGATCTCAAGTTAATGTATTAGTGGTACGGAATGAAGACAGATATAGCGGAGTTTGTAGCTCAGTGTCCAAATTGTCAACAAGAGAAAATTGAGCATCAAAAGCCAAGAGGATTGTTGCAAGCTATGGAAATTCCAACTTAGAAATGGGAAGTGATCAACATCGATTTTATTGTAGGCTTGCTTCGTTCTCGGCGTAAGTATGACTCCATATGGGCAATTGTTGACAGACTTACGAAGTCAGCTCATTTTCTACCAGTCAGAACTACATACTCAGCAGAAGACTATGCAAAGTTGTATCTTAAAGAGATAGTGCGACTTCATGGTGTCCCAGTACCCATCATCACAGATAGGGGAGTACAATTTACAGCTAATTTCTGGAAGTCCTTCTAAGAAGGTTTGGGAACTCAAGTGAGACTTAGCACAGCATTTCATACACAGACTGATGGACAAGCTGAACGCACTATTCAGACCTTGGAAGATATGTTGCGGGCATGTGTATTAGACTTCAAAGGTAATTGGGATGATCATCTGCCACTTGTTGAATTTGCATATAACAACAGGTATCATTCCAGTATCCAGATGGCCCCGTATGAGGCTCTAGACTGGAGAAAGTGTAGATCACCAATTGGATGGTTTGAGGTAGGAGAGACACAACTAATAGGCCTAGAACTAATCCAGCAAGCAGTAGAAAAGATCAAGCTTATTTGAGACCGGTTGTTGACAGCCCACAGTCATCAAAAACCTTATACGGATAATCTTCGACGGGACTTGAAATTCCAAGTTAACGATTGGGAATTACTGAAAGTGTCGCCGATGAAGGGTGTAATGAGATTCAGCAAGAAGGGAAAGCTTAGTCCCCGATATATCGGGCCTTACAAAATTATGCGCAAGGTAGGCCAAGTGGCCTATGAATTAGACCTGCCTTCGGATTTGTAGTCAGTTTATCCGATTTTTCATGTGTCGATGCTTCGTAAATGTGTTGGAGATCCTTACAAAATCATGCACGTAGATGATGTCCAAGATAATGAGAAATTGTCTTATGAAGAAGTATCCATTGCCATACTAGATAAGCAAGTGCGGAGACTCAGAACCAAAGATGTAGCCTCAGTTAAGGTTCTGTGGAGAAACAATAGCAGAGTGGAAATGACTTGGGAAGCAGAAGAAGATATGAAGTCCATATATCCACATTTATTTCTACCCCCGGAAGAGGCTCAAGCAGAGACGCCATTGTCCCTGTGTATGTAATACTTTCTTTGATGTTTTTTTGGTCGTGTGTGTCCAGGATTGATGATGTTGTTGTTATGGCCCTGTGAGGCGATATATTTTGGGTTGCTGTGGTAGCATAGTAGTGCCACATTACAGAAAACTCTGGCGAAATATTTGTAGAACCCCCAAGAGTCTAACATTTGAGAACGAATGTTTCAAGGGGGATGGGGGGGAGGAGAATGTTACATCTCGGGAATTTTGAGTTGTTGCACTGTAAATAGGCTAATGCAAGGTTAAGGTAAACATGAAGTCCTTATGAATTTAAGGGGAGTATTTGATGGTTTTAAATGCATACTACAAGATTTTAAAGTCGCATGACTCGGTAGGACTAAATTCGTTGAAGGAAGTGAAATGTAAGTTGTGTTTGGGAAGGTTCCGCATCAATCGAGCTAATGTTTATTTAGAAATGTCTCGAAGAGGGGTTATAGGGATCCTTAGATGGTTAATGAAGTGTTATAAAAGTGCCAAGAAGGTTCCATAAGGATTGGAAGTCAAATGAATCAACGAGAGCAAGTTCGGAAAAAATTGGGATTGTACGACCATTTATACGGTCCGTATAACTTAAATGGTCTGTATAACCATTCCAGAGATGGGTTATCTCATGGTGGTATTATATGACCATTTATACAGACCGTATAAGTTATACGGCCGTATAACCGGGTCGGTCAGTTTTTTCTCTTTTTATATATAGATGACCCATGCTCTTATTTTTCATTTCCCACTTCTCCCCAAACTCTTGAAAGCTCTAGAATATTCCCCCTCTCATATTAACCCAAACCCAAGAGAAATCAAAGATTAAATAGCAAGAATCAAGAAAATCAAGTGTGAGGAGACTCCCTAGGGTTTGTAGAATTCAAGATTCCCTTTGGTATTGAAGTTGGAGTTTCATTCAAGTAAAGTACATCAACCCAAAGTTCATCCTTATGCAATAGAAGGTGAGTTTTACATCTATTTCATGTTATTAAGAGTATTTGGTTGTTGAATAACTTGGATGAAGGAAGAAAGTGGAAGATGAAACTCAAAAATGGAATTAATGATATTTTTTAGTAGTAAATTAACTTGAGTCATGATTCTTAGTATGCTATGAGTATAATCTTGTTGAGGGTGGTATTAATGATGTTGAGGAAGTATTGTATGTGAGTGAATATGGTGTTGTATTGTAACTATGGTCATAAATGACCTTAAAAAGGAGTTTTGAGGATTGGATAATGCTTAACTTGAAAGAAGCCTCTTGATTATGATATTATGGATGCTGCTATTGATGTTTGGGAGTTGTCTATTATATGGAGAAAGTCAATGAAACAAAGGAAATTGTCACGACCCAACCCCATAGGCCGTGACTAGTGCCCGAGCTGGACACTCGTGTACGTACCTGTTAGATATAGATAAACTGAAACTAAACACAATACGGAAGCTTGCAAAGACAAGACGTTATCTTAGAACGTCACATATATACATCAAGGTAACCTGTCTCCTGAGAAGTCACAACCAATCAAAAGATAACATAATACACAAGCCGACAAGGCTGCCACAACGTACGGGAACATCCCAAATATGTACGCAAGCCGACAAGGCTGCCACTACATACAACATCCCAAAATATATATGCGCAAGCCGACAAGCTGCCACTACGTACGGGAACATCCCAAAATAGGTCATATGGACACAGCTGAACAACATCTATATACAACCCACACATATGTCTACAGACCTCTAAGAGTATCGATAGTGAAATATGATGGGATAGGGCCCCGCCGTACCCCTGGATAAACATATATATACATCAAAAGATCTGTACCAAAAGTCTAGGCTCCGAAACAATGGAGCACTCCAAGATAGCTGAGTAGAAGTCCTAAGCTGGAGGATCACCAAATCGAGTATCTGTACCTGCGGGCATGAAACGCAGCCCCCCCCCCCCCCGAAGAAAGGGGGTCAGTACGAGATATGTACTGAGTATATAAAGCATGAAATACAATAAGGAAAATCATAACTGAAGTAGAGATTCCAGGAGACAAGTATGATAATCAAGAAATCATTGTACCTGTGCCTTATGAAATAAAATCATGCATAGCTATATCATATACCATATCCGGCCCATTATGGACTCGGTGAATAAGTAGTATACATGTGTACCATGCCCGGCCCATCATGGGACTCGGTGCCATCATCACATCATCATATCATCATGTCATCATGTCATCATGTCATCATATCATCATATCATATATATATATATATATGCCGTACTCGGCCCTCTAGTGAGTGACTCGGTGAACAATGCAGTGAAATTGTGCACGAATACATACCCGGCCCGGGACTCGGTGAAAGCTATAATGACAACATGCACGAGCAGAGTAGTGAGCAACCATATGCAAACTAAATCATCATCTGAGACTCAATGGAATGTGTAGAATGAACTAACACTCGAGTATCAAAGACGATAGTCATGTCAAGTGTTCTTTGAATGTCACGATAGATTATATCAAATAGAACCTCCGGAATCATAGACACGTATCAAGATAACATGAAATAGCTTATGGAAGTCAAGGACATTAGCCATCCTAGTGTCTATAAGAATAGGAGCTTATACATTCGTCTTTGTTCGTTTCATATAAATCATGCCAAAAGAAAGAAAGGATAGCTTTACATACCTTTAACGCTTATCCATGACAGAATACGTATACGCTGCCCGAAGTGTCTCAACCTATATTAAGACGTCAAGAACTATGGTTAAGCTACGAGAAGGTTCAAAACGTATTCCGACGTTAGTAGCTTATTTCTAGAAACTTAGGCGGCATTTCCCCTATATTCAAGCCAACTATAAAACAACCAAATCAATATCCATAACCACACGTTCAAGTACCATATCAAGACTGACCAAGACAAGATTCGAGAACACTCCGAACAGCCCGCATAACATTTCAATCAGCCCATACATTACAACATTCAATAATAATTAACCTAACGACTACGACATATTCAAATTATTCTTAATAATCTATAGTCATAACATTTCATCGAAACGACCTTATAACAGTCCAACCATTACAACAACACGATGCAAAGTCTTAACTATACTTAATCCTCCAATTCAACAAGAATAACAACACGTCCCAAAACTGCCCCTAATTAACATAACAATGCCCGATAATCTCACGAACACCTAAGAACATACCAATCAAACCACATACGCTTCATATACGATATCTTATACGCTTCTTTTATCCAAATTTGTGAATCATATCAGCAACACACGACGACAACATCAATTACTCGTATACGACAACAACACCAATTATTCAACAAGTTCTTAAAACAGCCCACAAAATAAATACAACTTCAACATTAACGATCAATTTCCTTCACTTCCATCATATAATCCATGACAATAACACGACAACACTAATTAAAATTAATCCACCATTATTAACTAGAACAGCCCCTACACGGCCCTAATTAGCACCTCAACATCAACATACACAATTCCTTATATCCAATTTCACATCTACCAATTTATACAAAGTCCAAACCACCTCTAAAACATGTAGAAGAGAATTAAATCTTACCTTAACAAGCTTGGCCTCTTAATGTTGCTGAAATTTGTAAATTAAAATGACAAGTGTTCTTGCTGCCCCAATGCTCAAATTCACGTTGCTAATTACTTCCAAATGGTTGGAACACCTTAAAAATTTACTTAGGCTATCAAGATCATAAATCACTTCAAGAGCAGCCATGGCCGTGAGCTGCCATGGCCATGAGCTCTTCTCTCTAATTCTATTTTGTTGAAGATGAACAAATGAAATGGATGACTATTCAATTAGTCATCATATATGTTATATATGCTGCCCCTATGTTGGACACGTGCCCCACTTATAGCATGGGCCAATCAGATTTGGCCATGCTATAGTGGGGTCCACTTAGCCCACTAATAACTTAATTAATGATAATTAGTCTCTAATCCCCACTTAATAATCTAATCATGGCTAATTAATCCCTAATCTTCACTAATATTTCTATACCAATTAAAATTTATAAGCAATCCGTGCACTAATTAAAATTGGGGATTAAAAGTCTCTATCTCATATCCCAAAATAATCTTATCCTTAAACTTATCTCGATTAGCTTAAAAAAATTTCAATGTACAAAAGTACGGGATATAACATCCTTCCCCCCTTTAGAACATTCGTCCTCGAATGTTAAACTAGTCTTACAATGTCTTATAAGGATTTCAGGGGAGTCTCTTTTATTACTATAGCATATAGTCCATCTACCAATCAATATAATCAAGTGAGGAATTTAGATTACCTGTAGGCATAGGGAACAAGTAAGGATACTTATTCTTCATCTCCTCTTCGGCCTCCCAGGTCATCTCTTCCCTGTTGTTATTTCGCCATAATACCTTAACGGAAGCCACATCCTTAGTGCGCAACTTTCTCACTTGACGATCAAGTATAGCTATAGGGTTCTCCTCGTAAGACAACTCCTCCGTTACCTGGACATCATCCACAGGGAATACTCTAGAAGGGTCACCAATACATTTACGAAGCATCGATACGTGAAAGACTGGATGCACTGCTTCCAAATCAGATGGTAGGTCCAACTCATAGGCAACCTTGCCTACCCTACGAATAATCTGATAAGGCCCAATATACCTCGGGCTAAGCTTCCCTCTCTTGCCGAATCTCATTACACCCTTCATGGGTGACACCTTCAAGAATACCCAATCACCAATCTGAAATTCTAAGTGTCGACGTCGATTATCTGCATATGACTTCTGTCGACTCTGGGCCGCTAATAACCTTTCCTGAATAAGCTTCACCTTATCAACAGCTTGCTGAATCATATCTGCGCCGATTAATTTAGCCTCACCAACCTCAAACCAACCAATAGGTGACCTGCACTTTCTGCCATACAAGGCCTCATACGGTGCCATCTGAATACTAGAATGGTAGCTATTATTATAAACAAACTAAATAAGTAGCAAATGATCGTCCCAGCTACCTCTGAAGTCAAAAATACAGGCCCGCAACATATCTTCTAGCGTTTGAATAGTATGCTCGGCCTGTCCGTCGCCTCTGAGGGTGAAATACTGTGCTAAGACTCACTTGTGTCCCCAATCCCTTCTGGAATGATCTCCAGAAGTTAGCTGTAAACTGAGCTCCTCTGTCTGAGATAATAGATGTGGGAACCCCGTGAAGTCTTACTATCTTCTTGATATATAACCTCGCCTAGTCCTCAGCTAAATAAGTAGTCCTGACTGGAAGAAAATAGGCTGATTTTGTCAGCCTATCTACAATAACCCATAGAGAGTTATACTTCCGTGGAGTGCGAGGTAAGCCTGTAATGAAGTCCATATTAATTGCTTTCCATTTCCAAGTCGGGATCTCCATCTCCTGTAATAATCCACCAGGCTTCTGATGCTCGATCTTAACCTGTTGGCAATTCGAGCACCGAGCAACGAACTCCGCTATGTCCTTTTTCATGCCATCCCACCAATATAAACATCTGAGGTCATGATACATTTTCGTTGACCCCGGATGAACAGAATAATGGGCATAGTGTGCCCTTCCCATTACCTGTTGCCGTAGCCCTGCAACCTCAGGTACACATAATCTGCCTCCATATCGTAGCACTCCGTCAGGCGTAACCTCGAATGGGGCCTTCTCCTTTTGAAGGGCTGCATCTCTATAATGTGCCAGAACAGGGTCCTCGTACTGGCGTCGCTTTACCTCTTCCATGATAGAGGATTTAACAACTTCTCAAATAGAAACTCCACCAACTCCAGAATCAGCCAAACGGACTCTATGACTAGCTAGCCGATAAATCTCACGAACTATTTCCTTCCTTTCTAGTTGCACGTCCATCAAAGTATCCATAGACTTACGGGTAAGTGCATCTGCTACAACGTTTGCCTTCCCTGGATGGTATAGGATATCAACATCATAATCTTTCAGCAACTCCAGCCACCTTCTCTGCCGCAAATTCAGCTCCTTATGCTTAAAGATATATTGGAGACTGTTGTGATCCGTGTAAATATCAACATGCACGCCATATAAATAATGCCTCCATATCTTCAAGGCATGAATTACTGCTGCTAACTCCAGATCATGAGTAGGATAATTCCTTTCGTGTTTTCTGAGCTGCCGGGAGGCATAGGCTATAACCCGGCCATGCTGCATCACTACACAACCTAGCCCAACACCGAAAGCATCACAATAAATGACATAGCCATCTTTCCCTCAGGAAGAGTTAGAACTGGAGCCGTAGTCAACTTATCTTTCAGCAACTGGAAGCTTCACTCACAAGCATCGGTCCATTGAAACTTAGCTGCTTTCTGAGTTAGCCTTGTTAAAGGCGCTGAAATCGAAGCAAACTTTTCTACGAACCTCCTGTAATATCCTGCTAGCCCCAGAAAACTACGTACCTCAGTAGGTGTCATAGGTCTAGGCCAAGTCTTTACAGCCTCAATCTTCTGTGTATCTACCCGAATACCATCAGCTCCAATAATATGCCCCAAGAATGCTACTGAAGTCAACCAGAATTCACATTTAGAAAACTTAGCATACAACTTTTGGTGCTGGAGCACCCTAAGTACCGTCCTCAAATGATCTGCAAGCTCCTCTTCTGATCGTGAATAGACCAGAATATCATCAATAAATACAATCATGAACATATCTAGGAATGGCTTGAACACCCAGTTCATCAGATCCATAAATACTGCTGGAGCATTGGTCAGCCCAAAAGACATTACTCTAAACTCATAATGCCCGTATCGGGTCCTGAATGCAGTCTTCGAAATATCTGCCTCCTTTACCCGTACATGGTGATAGCCTAACCGCAAGTCTATCTTTGAGAAACACTTAGCACCCTGCAACTGGTCAAATAGATCATCAATCCTGGGGAGGGGATATCTATTCTTTATTGTTACTTTGTTCAGCTGCCTATAATCAATACACATCCGCAGCGACCCATCCTTCTTTCTCACAAATAGTACCGGTGCTCTCTAAGGTGTTGTACTGGGCCTAATGAAGCCCTTTTCTAACAAGTCTCTCAGTTTCTCCTTCAACTCCTTCAATTCTGCAGGTGCCATTCTGGAAGGAGGGATAGATATGGGCTGTGTATCTGGCAATACATCTATAGTGAACTCTATCTCCCGCTCAGGAGGAAGACCCGGAAGTTCATCTGGGAATACATCTGGAAATTCATTTACTATCGGAACTGACTGAAGAGTCGGTACCTCTACTTTCAAGTCATGCACACGAACCAGATGATAAATATTACCCTTTCTAACCATCTTCCTTGCCTTGAGGTATGAAATAAACTTACCCCTCGGCGACGCCGTATTCCCTAGCCACTCTATAATTGGCTCTCCTGGGAACTGAAACCGAACTATCTTTCTCTACAATTAACGTTAGCATAACAAGAAGCTAACCAATTCATACCCATAATAACATCAAACTCAGTCATATCTAACTCTATCAAATCTGCCAAGGTATGACGACTATATATATCCACCAAACAATTTCTATATACTTGCCTCGCTATAACAGAATCTCCTACCGGTGTAGCTACCTCAAATGGTTCTATTAACTCAGGTTCTATTCCGATTCTACTAGCAATGAAGGGAGATATATATGATAAGGTGGAGCCTGGATCTATCAATGCATATACGTCCCGAGGGAAAATCAATAATATACCTGTAACCACATTTGGTGACGCCTCCTGATCCTGTCTACTAGCCAAAGCATATATGCGGTTCGAAGGACCGCTAGAACTGGAAGCTCCGCCACGACCTCTACCACGGACTGCTGGTGTCTGAATACCCTGCCCCATAGCGCGCATAGCCACAGAAGAAGACGAACCAGCAACCGACCCAGTAGGCTGAGCCGCACCACCTGGACTACCCTCATACGGACACTCCTTCATAATATGGCCTTGACGGCTGCAAGAAAAATAAGCACCTATAGCAAAGCGGCATTCCCCAAAATAGGGCTTACCACACCGGGAACACCGAGGCAAAGGTGGCCTCGACTGACTCGAACCCCTGTTCATCTGTGAACCTGAAGTCCTGGAGCTCTGACCGGCTCCTGAATACCCTGTGCTATCAGATCTCCTACCTGTGAACTGTGGGGGTGCACTCCGTGCTAGCTGAGAGGAATATCTACTATACAGCTGAGGCTGCCTGTCTCGAAACTCACCAGGATAACCAGCCGATCTAGCTCTCTTATGCGTCGGCCTCTCGTCCGCGCCTCGGTCCGGGCCGACGTCCCCGTGTCGATCCTCTACCCTCTCGTGCATATGCCCTCGTACCCGAGCAATATCCATACCGTCGAGAAGCAATTGCACGCTTATCAATAAAATAACGATCCTGTGCCCATCACATAACGATGCACTCTATCAGCCATATCAGCTACAATAGTAGGCGCATATCTAGCCAACGAATCAAACTCAAGACTATAATATCGAACGCTCCTGCCACTCTGCCTCAGATGCAAGAATCTATCAACTCTGGCTCGCCTCATATCTGGAGGTAGGAAGTGGCCAAGAAAGGCCTCCACAAACTCATCCCATACCACTGGAGAAGCACCCTCGCCCCTAGATAACTCCCAGGACTCATACCAATGCCTATATCCCGCAATCGATACGAAGCCAACTCAACAGACTCAGTCTCAGAAGCCATAATTATCCTCAACGTACGCTGTATCTGCCGAATAAACTCCTGCGGATTATCCCCGGGCCTTGACCCGTAGAACTCTGGGGGATTACAATTTAAGAAATCACGAGCCCTTAAACTATCATGTCTATCCGCATGGTCAACACCTAATCCATGCCTGCGAGCCTGCCTGCCACTAATTTGGTCAGCAACTGAACTGCATCTCTCATGGCTCTATCCTCCGCCCCTGGCTGAGGAGCTGGAGGCTCGGGTACTGGAGCCTCAGGAGCTGGCGGTGGAACCACCCCCTGATCTGCAGCTGTGTTATATCCCGCATTTTTGTACATTAGGATATTCCGAGCTAACCGTGAAAAGTTAAGGACAAGACTAGTCCGGGATGCGAGGTTGAGATTTTTGACCATCGATTTTTATTTTAAGGCATAAGTTGCTTATTATTTTGTTGGAATGGAATATTAAGGAAAATTTGGGGTTAAAAGTGAAATATGGAAACTAATATTTCATGAAATTTGGGGCCAAAAGTGAAGAGTTGAAAACTTAATGTTCATGAAATAAAAAGGCCATGTGGCTATGCACATGACTTGTGGGCCATAGGGCCACATGTGTTAAATATGTGTATGGTGAAAAGATGACAAATAAAAGCCATCTTCATCATTTTATCTCCTAGAAATTTCAAGAAAACTTGGAGGAAAAAAGGATGAAGGCCATTTCGGCCAAGGGAGAAAAATGGAGGTTCACAAAATAGCCATCAAAAAATATTTTCTCCTAGGTTTTCAACTAATTGGAAGGTGCTAAACATCATGGAATAATTGTTAGGGCAAGCCAAGCCTTTGTTCATGCAATTTTCAACCTAGGTCATGTTGAAGAACTAAGTGAGAAAGGTAAGTTTTAATCCTCTTTTTATACGTTATGGATGGTTTATGTGTGTTGTAGTATGTAGAAATGGATGAAAATCATGAAATATTGGATGTTGGTGGTGAGCCGTGTGGGCTATGTTTGGCCGAGTATGTGTCTTGTGTGTGGGAATGAAGAATTAATTTTATTTAGCATGTTTTGGTTGTTGTTGCATGGATTCCATAATGAAAATGATGGTTTAATGATTTGAATGGAAGTTGGAATCGTTTGTAGGTTGTTGGATAAGATAATGTAATTTTAATATAGTTTTTGTATTATTGTGGTTAATGTTGTTAATGTGTGGAATGTTGGTATAGTTTGTGAATTTGGAAGAAATAAATGCGTTGTTGTTGTTTTCTTGAACTTGGAAGGTTTCGGCTGCATTGTGTGTTGGATGGGCTGATTTGAATGTTTTGCGGATTGTTTGAAACATTCTTGAAATCGTGTTTGAATGGTCTTGGATTAGTACTTGAATGTGAGATCATTGGTGTTGACTTGATTGTATGTGGTTAACCCGAATGTGAATGGAATGTCGTCGAAATATGTAAAAAAGAGCTATTGATGGTAGAATGCCTTTTGAATTAATTGTTGATGTGGTTAGAATGGTTGTTGGTATTGTTGTTGAAGATTTAGCCGAGTTGAAATCTCGGGATGTTGAATTGTAGAAATGCTGCCCAAATTTCGCAAAATTATGTGCTAGTCGAAATTGAAGTTTTAAGAATCTATGGCTAATGTTTGATACCAAATGATGTTGTTGTAGATTTTGAGAAGCCGAGGCGTAAGTTTGGAATAACTTAGGAAGTGACGAGGTATGTGAAGCTTACCCTTTTTTTCTTGAGGCATGTCTTAGTCGTAAGTAGATAGTGATACGAGTCTCAGGGTAACTCCATTCTTAATGTCCGAGCTTGTGTGCGATTTCTATTCATTTCTTAATGTTGGCTCTCCTAATGCAGTCGAACCATGATCCTTATGTTTTTACATGATTTGGTTTCAAAGATTTTATAAAGATTTTTATTCCAAAAAGGTTTCGTAACTACGAACAATCGTAACTTTCATAGACGAGCTCGGATCGCTTCGAAACGTTCGCGGGAGATTCTACAAGGGATAAGGTCTCCAACTTTCATAAATGGACCCGGATTGGTTCGATACTCGTCCGTGGGCCCCGAGACTCCTTTGTGTGGTACTAACGACTTTTGAAAGGATTTAGTGTAGCGATCACCTTAACCCTCGAGCGGCGATTACTTATTCCTCTAACGAGTTTACAATGACGATTATGCCCCTAAGCTCCATAAGTTACTTTATATGGTCTAATACGTATTTATGAGACCTAAATGTTCTATTGATATGTTTTCGAACGACATTCGGAGGAAACCTGATTTAACTATCGCCTTGGTTTTCAAATGACGATTAATTGTGTTTATTCTGTCGAGTCTTTGAAAATGTTTTAAATTGCATATAGTTGCTCACGACTCTGCTCGTGCATTATGTTACTACATCCTTCACAGAGTCCCGGGCCGGTTATGTTATCGTGCGCACTATGTTATATTCGGCAGTATGATGTGTTACGGTTCACCGAGTTCCTCGTGAGGCCGGGTACCGCTTATGGTGTTATGATGTGCTATGATGTTATGATGCTTCTGAGATTACTGAGATATGAAATCTTCTAGAGTATGATGTGGTGTGGCGCCAACGACAAAGTGGCGACCACCGTTCTAAGAGCCTTATGCATGATTTGTATTTTTATGAGTAAGCATTTTGATATTTTTAATATTGCATTTACTTTCTGTACTTCTGGTTTTGATTATAATCTTGTTTACTATATTTCATGCTTTGCATACTCAGTACATATTTCGTACTGACCCCCTTTCTTCGGGGGCTGCGTTTCATGCCGCGCAGGTACAGATACTTATTTGGATGATCCACCAGCTTAGGATTCCTGTTCAGCTGTCTTGGAGCGCTCCCTTGTTCTGGAGCCTATGCTTTGATCCAGCTTCTGTTATTGTATATATGCATATGTTTGTTCACGGGTACGGCGGGGCCCTGTCCCGTCATATGATTCTGTTATTATTCTTAGAGGTCTGTAGACATATATGTGTGGGTTATGGGTACTCACTATTTAGTCGTGTCTGTGTGATTTGTGATTTGGACGTCCCCCCTATGCTATGATAGCCTTATTGGCTTATATGTGATACTATTTACTGGAAGTTATGACAGCGATATGTATATGTATATTTGTGATAGCTTTGGGGCGACGTTTCACTTTTCTGTAAATATATGTTATTGGTACCGGTATAAGTTATTCGTACGCTCATTTCTCGATTAATACGGGTGTATACGGGTGCCGGTGTCGGGCACTAGTCGCGGCCTACGGGTTGGGTCGTGACAAAAGTGGTATCGCAGCGATTTGTCCCTCGGAATGTCTACGCACCGTGTCCGGCAGAGTCTTATTTATGGTGTGAAGCCGGCCACACTCATAAATAGGAGGTGAGGGTATTTAGGAATCAAAGGACTCTTTTTTTCTGTCTTAGATCGTGCGATAGAGCCAAGTCATAGGAAATGAAATTTCTTATACTAACCTTCGATTTCAGCAGAAGGACGACACCAATAGAAGAAAGTGATTGACAACATTGGAAGGTACAAAGCACGCAGGTAAGCAGAGGTACGAAAGGTTTATGTCGAATAAAGTATTGAAGTACGCTTGAAATGTAATGTTGAAAACCGAAAGGGGAAAGTAAACAGGAAAGTGTAACAGGTGTGGTCCGAGTTAGACATACGAGGTAAGTCCATCATTTTATACTGTCGTTGATACTGGGAGCCCTGTGTGGCTGTGATATGACATAATATGTATATATACGTGTTGGCCCCGTGAGGCATTGTTGGTATTTCCCCGTGCATGTGTTTTGAGATAGTAAGAAAATAGAGAGGAAACTCGCCGAAATTTTTTCCAGAAATAAAGGAAAATGAGATATAGGGTTGCGGTATGTTTTGAAAGGTTGTGTCAATAGTAAGGATAGAATTTGACTAAGTTGCAAGTACGGCTGACCTTGAAAAATAAGTTAACTGCTGAGTTGGCGACGATAGTAATTAGGAGGTTGATATTGATATGGTAAAAAGAATTCGGAAAAAGGGTTTGTGATATTAAGAGATGAGTTAAAAGGAGTTGGCAAACTATAATAGAGTGTTGTATTAAGGTACCAACTGAATTGATAAGCAGGGATAAATTATGACGAGGTTATAGCAGTGTGATCGAGACAAGAGTAAAGAAAAAAAATAATGACGGATATGAATGTGCGGACAAGACAGTTTGTGGGATATTAGAGATAAGATTGACTGGAAAGGGCAAAAGTTAAGAAGTATGACACTATAAGGTTGGTTACAAACAGGATATTATGTGAATAAAAATAAGGATTGTTATGAAAATTGTTATAGCCCGTATTTTATACGTTTGGAAATTCCAAAGTCGTCGTGGAAAGTTAAAGTCGAGACCATTCTCAAAAATTATTTTAGTGCATAAGTTGGTTATGAATATTATTTATGAGTATTATTGGATGGAAATATTGAGAAAGACTAAGGGCAAGAAGAGGGATTCGCAAAGGGGCCGTGGAAATGATGCGGAAGGTTAAGGACAAAATAGTAATATTGAGAAAAGTCGAGGGGCAAAATGGTAATTTCGCATGGTGTTCAAGAATTTTCATGAAGGGCCATATTAGCCATGTGAAAAAAAAAAGGGGAAAAAAAGAAAGGATGACACATAATAAGTCATCTTTTATTAAGAGAAATTTCAAGAAAATAAAAGAAAAATCTAGAAGACAAAAGGATGAAGGAGAGGCATGTGCTCCTCACATGTTTGGATACATATATATATGTGTGTGTTCATCTTTTAGTTCAAGAAAGAAAGAGAGAACACAAGAAAGAAAAAAAAATGAAAGAGAGGGACGGATAGGAGGGGCTGGCCGAACCAGCCCCATCAAATTGGTTATGGAGAATTGTTTTCTTCATGGTTTCATACTAAAGGGAAGGTCCTCTTCGACGGGGAGTAGTTGTTGGAACAAGAAAGCTCTTCGTTTTGCCAAAAAATGCTCCTAGCCGTGAGGAAGAAGAAAATGGGGAAGGTAAAATTTAATCCTTTCTTGTATATT